>NC_041388.1:277177351-277351364 GCF_002162155.2 Triticum dicoccoides
ATGCTGGCCGGGTCCGCGCTGGATCTCTAGGACGGACTCGTCGCCCAAGCTGTCGACGGCTGTAGCGGCCGGGTCGCGTGGAGTCCGGGCTCGGCCGGAGTGCGCCTCGCCGGGTGGCGAGGAAGCGGTGTGCAGAAGTTTGCCGGGCCCGCCAAGGCGGGTAGAGCCGGATCCTGCCGGCTTGGCGAGGTGGTTGAGGCGGTCCTGCTGGGTGTTCACGGCGTGGAGGAGTTCGCGCATCCGCCCAATGCGCTCTTTCAGCTCCTCACCCGCGAGCTGGTCCAGGCCGGCTGCGGCTGCCTGGGCAGCACGCAAATTCTTCGCTGGGGTCTCGTAGACGGTTGGGACGGAGCCGAGGGCCCGACTGATTGCTCCTCCCCGGGCACGCACGTCGGCGACCTGGCTTGGGTTGGCTGCGGCGGGCGTGAATCTGTAGGTGGCATCGTGCTCCAGCTGAGCGGCGTCCAGGCGATGCTGAGTGGCGGTGAGCGTCTCGGACAGGTCCAGCATCTACTGGAGCCTTTCCTCGATCTGGGTTCGGGCCTTAGCGACGTTGGTGGCATCGATGTCGGTGTCGACGGGGATGCGGAGGCTCCGCATCGCGGCGTGCAACGGATCGGGCGCCTCGATCCGTTCCACTGCGGCCCTGGCTTCAGCAGCCTTCCTTGTCTTGCTCGACGAGGAGGAGGCGGCGTCGCTAGTGATGAAAACCTCCACGTGGATGTCCATTGCCCCGACGGAAAAGCCGCCTCCGAGGGAGAGGGGAGAGTCGGAGTAGCTGAGCACCTCGTCGGGGTACTCGTCGGCCGCGAACGCATCGGAGATGCGCAGCGCAGCGAAGGAGGTGGCTAGCGCGCCGACGACGTCGTCCGCTAGCGTGACGGGCTCATCGGTGTAGGAGAAGGGCCCTGCTGAAGCATGTTCCCGGCCAGCTCCTCGAGCTGCACCACGGTGGGCGCCAACTGTCGTGGTGGGCGCACGGCAGATGCCAAGGGATGGCTAAAGAGAGGAGGAGGCTCGAGGGCGCTGGTGGACTCCAGAGGCGGGGTTGGCATGACCGGGCGCGGGACGCTGGACATACCCAGGTTCGGGGCTCTCCGGAGAGATAATACCCCTAGTCCTGCCGAGTGTAGTTGGATGATCGATAGTACAATGTTGCTCCTGGAGCTGTATGGAGGAGGAAGGAAGCTGGCCAAGGCTTGGGCTGCTCCTTCTCTCCGGTGTTGCTGTTTTGTGGCTAGTCATATGCTTGCTTTCTTTTCTCTTGTATGTGTCTTCTGCTTTCTCTCTTGCCTGCTCTGCTACGATCGCGGGCTCCCTGGGGGCTTTATAGTCCAACCCCCCGGGGGTACAATGGTAATGTTACAAGTCGGTGGGTCCATATTGTCGGTGTCCAGGAACCCGGGCTGGGTCCCGCTGAGGGCTGGTGGTTCACCGGGTTCCCCTAGGTGCGGGCCCCGCATGCCTAGGGGGACTGTGCGCTGTCTTGTCGATCGTCAGGGCACAGCCGAGTCGAGTCGTGTAGAGTGCTCTCTATCAGGTTGTTGCTTGTCGTCAGCAGTGAAGGCGGGGGCACTATAGCCACGCCGGCCCTAGTTAGCGGGTAGGTGAGGGGCACTGTTGCCACGTTCCTGCTGACCAGAGGCATGGGCGGGGCACTGTTGCCTCGGTCATCGTTGATTAAAGTCTCGTCCCATCATACGGCCTGGATGGGACGGGAGTTGACCCGTGGCTGGATTGCGTAAGACGCCACGGGTGGTGCTGACTTGTCGAGGAGGCTTCGGTCGTGCCGGGTTTGGCTGTCTTGCGCTAGTTGTTGGGGCCGAGTCAACGTGTCTTGCCAGGTCAGCTAGTCTGGCCGGCTTGCAGTGCTTGGCCGGGTCGAGCGACCTGGCCAAGCGTGTGCCGGTATTGAGGGGCGGTGCCAGCCTTGTTGTTTTTTGAAGAGGATCCGGGTTCCGTTGCCTGCCCGGGACCATCCCCCCCGACAGTGGTGGTGGCTAGGGAAGATTACGGCTCCAGTGGCCGCGAATTTAGGAGGAGGCCGAGGGTGGACACGGTGGCCATGGGCGAGGTGTGGTGGCTTCGGAGCTCGGGCGAGTGGACAGGGAGGGAGATGGGAGTGAGGCGAGGATGATGAGGTGCTCGGGAAGTCACGGGGATGGCTATATATAGCCGGGCGAGGGAGGTAGAGCTCGGGTGTCGCCGTGGGGATCCGGCCAATGCTCCGGCGACGGCCAGCGATCACGGGGAGGCGAGGGATCGCGACGAAGGGGGAGCGGATGAGCCACAGTGGTGCATAGTGCAGGAGGGGCCGAGGGCGCAGAGGGGAAACGGCCATGGCGCCATTAGTGCTCGGTCGGCCACAGTGCGCCCGTGGGCGCACGGCGACAAACACTGACGGAGGGGCTTACGGAGGGGGAAGTGGCTCCAGGAGGACGGCGATGACGCGGGGAACCCACTAGACAGGCTCATGCTCGCTGATACGTCGAGCAGAGAAGGGGCCCGAGCAAGAAGATGCTCTGGACGTGGCTGGTGCGTGCCAAAACGGTGGTCACCGCGTGCACTGGTGCACACAGAGCCACGAGCTATGCCAAAATATGTCTGGGGGTTACTCCTTCCTAGGGAGGTTGCAACTGAGGTGGTAGTTCAGTGAAAATCTCTCTGGTTGAATGGTAATCACCCTCTGAAGTTTACTGTAGTAAACTTGGATGAGCACTGGTGATCAACAGGAAGGTGATTGGGAGAAATGGAGTTGTGTGCGAGGTTTAGCATAAGAAGGACTTTCATCTTGGTAACTTTGAGAAGATTAAGACCAAGATTTAATGTAGTTGCTTAACAACCACATAAACTGGTCCAGAAATGAGATTTGGATGATGCACTCACATGAGGCATCACCTTGAGCTGAAATTTGGTAAGGCCTAATGATTTGGTCATAGTAAGATGCTATAAAAATTTCATACCAATTGGATTCACCAAAATGGTACTTCCTTCACAGCTATCTTCAGTGACCAGAATCTTGCAAGACTTCTAGAAAAATATTGGCTAGGTGAAATGATGCCAAATTTTGTGGAGAGAAGTTATTTTGGTAGGAGAACCATCTGGTAATTTATCAGGATTTTTGAAGCAATATAAATTATACTTGCTTCACAAAATGAAAATATTAACAGAATCAATGATTTGGTCCTGTGCTCACATAGATGATTGGATGGGGCTGAAATTTGGGGGAGTGTGCTAATATGAGTTCATGAAGGAGTTTTAAAAATTTCAACTCATTTGATAACCCTAGTTTGCACTTCCTTCACAAAGGCTTCCCTCAGACAGGAACTTTGAAAAATCACTGATGAAGTTTGGCTAGGCAAATAAAGTTGAATTTTGGCACAGGTCAATTATTTGAACAGGAAAAGATGTCCAAAAAGTTTGGGCTCAAATGGGCAAATATAAATAGTAATTGCTTCACAATGTGCCATTTAGGACAGAATAGGAATGAATTTATTGAGCATGGTGAGAAATATGGCCAATGAAATATTTTGCCATATTTAAGGAATATATGACCCAAACAATTTATAAGAATTATTTGGGGATTTTTGGATGTATAGAAATATAGGTTGCTTCACAACCTAGGGCAGATAGCGTTATTCCTTTAATAGAAAAGTGAATTTTCCCTAGAAAAAGAAATTAGGGTTTGGTCAAGAAGTGGAGTGACATGATCTTGGCAAGGTTTTGAGAATCATGAGTCACTTGGTAGAGGAAATGAAGGTGATTTCCCAGGTGACAAGGCCACAGAACCACTCCAAAAAGAAAAAACAGAGCAAAAACCAATTAAATTAAAAGAAAAATAAAAGGGACAAAAATCAGGCTATTTCCTTCAATTTCATGGCACCAACATGCTTTTGTAAAAAATTGGCCGAATTGGGACAAGTTTTGGTATAAGCTTCTTGCAAATTGGAGCTTCTCTCAAGAAGGCGTGTGGTTTTGAGAGGGAACGTGTCACCTTTGTGTGTGAAATGACATATGCTGCTATCCCCTCTTGATTTTTTACAGAGCCAACATAGAACTATAGGAGTTTCATGTTAAAATTTGGAATTATTCCGGATTGTTTGGCCTATTTTATGTATTAATTGAGTTTCCAGGCATTTAATGTGCATAATTCAAATTTGAACTACAAGCACATGCTCCAGTGCACCAAGGTTGGTTGAAAAATCACATGTGTGTCCTTGGGTGAATTTCTAGGTCCCATGCAAGAAATGGAATAAAATTCAAAAATCTAGGCGTCGTGGCTCGGCCGGGAACATTGAGAAACTTGGTTTTAAATTCCTGTAAATTCAAAAATCTCCTGAAAATCATGAAACTTGGCATGGTGTCATTTCATGGCACCAACATGTTGTGGTAAAAAATTTGGCCGAATTGGGACAAGTTTTGGTATAAGCTTCTTGCAAACCGGAGCTTCTCTCAAGAAGGCTCGTGGTTTCGAGAGGGAACGTGTCACCTTTGTGTGTGAAACGATATACATTGCCTCCCCCCCTTGATTTTTTTTACAAAGGCAACATAGAATTATATGATTGTTGTGTTAAATTTTGGAATTATTCCGGGTTTGTTTGGCCTTTTTATACATTAGTTGAGTTTCTGTGTATTTAATGTGCATAATTCAAATTTGAACTACAAGCACATGCTCTAGTGCATTAAAGTTGGTGTAAAAATCACATGTGTGTCCTTGGGTGAACTTCTAGGTCCCATGCAAGAAATGAGAATGAAATTCAAACATCTGAGCATCGTGGCTCGGCCAGAAATATTGAGAAACTTGGTTCTTTAATTCCTGTAAATCCAAAACACGCATGAAAATCATGAAAATTGGCATGGTGTCATGACATGGCACCAACATGTTGTGATAAATTTTTTGGCCAAATTGGGACAAGCTTTGGTATAAGCTTCTTGCGAACTGGAGCTTCTCTCAAGAAGGCTCATAGTTCCGAGAGAGAACGTGTCACCTCCGTGTGCGAAACGACATACACTGCCTTCTCCAACCTTAATTTTTTTACAGAGGTAGCTTAGACCAATAGGAGTTTTGTGCTAACTTTTGGAATTATTCCGGGCTTGTCTGGCCTTTTTTATACATTAATTGAGTTTCTAGGCATTTAATGCACATAATTCAAATTTGAACTACAAGCACATGCTCCAGTGCGCCAAAGTTAGTTGAAAAATCCTTTATGTGTACTTGGGCGAATTTCAAGGTCCCATGCAAGAAATCAGAATGGAATTCAAACATCTGGGTGTCGTGGCTCGGCCAGAAACATCGAGAAACTTGGTTCTAAATTTCCCGTAAATCCAAAACTCGCCTGAAAATCATGAAACCTGGCATGGTGTCATGACATGGCACCAACATGTTGTGATAAATTTTTTGTCAGATTTGCGAAGGCACACACATTAACAATCGACAAAGTCATTTTGGAACAAGTGGTGTCACGTTACAATCGAAAACACAAGTATTATTGAAACCGGGGGCGTTCTACTTACCATTTATGTGCCGCCACGCGTCCCCTTTTTTATTGGCTAGGAGGTGTCGTGCGGGGTAGCTATGTGAGTATGTGAGGCGTGTGATCAGACCCCTGCGCGTGCTTATCGGGAGGAGAGCCCTTTGACCTCCATCCGCCGCCCACCTACCTCCCAACATCTCCATTAATGGTGCCCAAGCCCCTGTTTAATGGCGTGGCTATGTCTCACTCGACTGAGATTTAAGAGAGAAAAAAGAAAATCTGAAAAGAAAATTTTGCACGGATCTTGATGTAAGATCCGACGGACCTATATAGCATCGACTGCGACTTACAGCAAGACTGATGAATATATAAGGACGATGACAGTGGATAATAATTGTCTTACATATTTAGGAAGATAATTAAAAAAATCCACATGAGGCAATGCCTGAAATACACAAGGGGAAAAGAAGAAGGAATACGAAGACATGATGCACTGCAGGCCGCGAAGACTAGTTCTCATTGCGAGTGGCGATGATCTCTTTCATGTCCTCAGTACGCTGCTTGGCAGCATCCATGGATTCCCCCACCAGCCTTTCGCACTCGATGCGGAGCATGGCATTCTCGTCCATATGTTTCTTGACGATGACGCCCGCCCTCTTCAACAAGGCAGTGGTCTCCTTGTGCTCCTTCACTCTTCCGGCGATCTTTGCCCTTAGCAGGTCGCACTCGGTGTGGAGCTTCGCCTTGTCCTCCCCTAGCCCCCGGATGACGCCACTAGCACTTTCATACAAGGCATTCATCTCGTCCTACAGCTTCATCCAACCAGAGATCCTACCCATCAGGTCATCGAACATAGCACGCATGTGCCTATGAGAGTCCTCGCCTGCCCGCGAGACATTTTCTCAGGCCACTGCGGTGCGGGAGGAACCCTCTACTGCATTCGTGGTGCGATGAGACATCTCTGCTGCTTCCACGGTGCAGCCGAACCAGTCTGCTACATCGATGGCACGGCGGGGCCTCTATGCTGCTTCAGCGGTGCGGTGGGACCTCTGTGTTGCTACGGTAGCGCGGCGAGACATGTCGGTTGCTTTTGCGGAGAGGCGGGACATCTCTTGTCCTTCCGCTTCCATGCTCGCCTCTCCCTGGTAGTAATCTCTCGACTCAGAACCCATGAGAGCGACGGAAGACGCAAGGGAACGATGATGAAATACTTGTTTGTTTTTGTGGATGAGGAGTTGAGGAGGAATGTGCAGTCATCTTGGAGTTGGTAGTATTTATAACCGAGTACTAATATGCTCCCAAGTAGAAACTATTGGGGGTATGACCCACCCAGGAGGGGCCGAGTTATAGCGTTGGCAACTTATTGTGAAGAATGCCCAAGAGGTCCAAGAAGACCTAGGGATGGCGGTTCATAAAACAACCTCATTGGAGGCCCAAAACCCAGAGGTGATCCAAGATCCAAAGGTGTCAGCCGCTTGTTAGCTAACTTGCTCTGTAAGGCAGGTTTAGTTAGAAACCGAGCCGGTCACGTTGTGTGAGCCGGCCGGGACTCTGGAAGCCGCCGGATGTCAACCTGTATATAAAGGTGAGACTCGGCGGCGGGTTAACTCAAGAAACAAGTAATCGAGAACTAGGTCAAGTGTATTCGCTCCCTTGTAATTGAAACTCAAGCAATACAACTAGAAGTAGGACATAGGCTTTTATCTCGTTGAGAGGGGCCGAACCTGGTTAAATTCCTCGTGTCCTTTGTCCCGTCCAATCCCTTTAAGCTAACCTAGTGCGATGGGTCCACACCTAAGTCCTTTCACTAGGGCATCTGCCGTGACAAATCCACGATAGTTGGCGCCCACCGTGGGGCCAGAGCATGGTGGTTTCGAGTTCTTGAAGGGCAGCTTCTTAGGGATTGAACGACAAGCTTTACATCGATGACGCTAGCTAGGGTCCTGAGGCTGACTCAATCGAGTACGGGTATCGGGTCCCCTTCGACGGAATTCACATCTTCATCAGCAATATTGGAGAGTCGGAGCCTGAGCCGAACATCTACACCAACACGATCGAGACGGCTCAGCGCGCATGACCCGCCAAGATCCAACCCGCCAGGAAGCCCGCCTTCGTTGGCTTTGTTCATGGGGCGAATCTCGAAGAAGGTTCTATGTCAGGTGGAGAGACAACCATCTAGTCAGGTGATTAGTCCTCAACCAGCGAAACTGAATCGATCTATCAATTACAAGACGGTGAACTTGGGGGTTGTTCCGATGGCGACAGTATTTCGGACTCCTATGAGCCACCGAGCAGGGCTGCTATTTTCATGGCTGGTATGCAACAGATGTTGAATTCATCAACTATTGCGGCTATGACTTCTAGTTCAACAGTTGCTGCGACGGCCGGGGCGAGCGGTTCTATGCGCCCGCCGGCTCAAGTTTTATCTGAACATCTGGATGCTCTGGCAACTCTCTTAGCCACGGAGGTGACTCCAGTGACTCAAGCACATCACAAGGTGGAGGTTGCGAAACTACGGGATGAGGTAGCTCAGGCTAAGGAGGATCTTAATGCTGAGAATGCTAGGATGGCAACAGAGTGAGCCGCGTTGGAGGCTGAGTCCCAACGGATTCAAGCAGAAACTTTCCGGTTAAATCTCGACCAGAACGCCTCAAACGCTGTTATGCGAAGAAGGCACTAGAGCTGGCTACCCCCGGAGTTTGAGGCAAGGAATCCTTTCAATACGCCTGGGGCAGGAACAAGCAACCCGCCCGGCGTGACCCGGGCCGCCGAGGCGCTTGTGGCCAGGGCGACGGCTCAACCGCGTGTAACAGACCCGCCTTGTTTGAATTTAAACCCGCCTCAGCAGGTGTTAACACTGCTGGGTCATTTTTCCAACCCCCTGGATAATATGATTACCGCGGCTTCGCAGCTGGTGCCTCTGCCAATGGAAGGCGAGTCTCCCGCGGTGGTTGAAGCCTGGAAGGCTGTGGAGCTTCTTCAGACAGCGGTAGCTTAGCAGGCGGCTTATTTGAACAGCCATGAGCGAATTCATTCAACTCCTCGCTAGAGTCGAAGTTATAGCCGGCGCATTGGGTCACTGGCGGTTTCTAGCAACGAGCAGCGCCGTAACCCGTCCCATGGGCATGACCCGCCGCGGGATGACAATAACATTCAGGCCTTATTGGATCAGGCTAGGGCACGTCAAGAGGCAGAGCTGGCGGCTCAGTTAGCGGCTCATCAACAAGTCCAACGTAACCCTTCAGCATCTGTAGAAGCCAGGATGACTTCCAGGACAGTGGGGGTGCCATTCCTAGCATCAGCTCTTCGTAACAAGCGGTTGCCCAAGGACTTCAAAGGTCGCCGAAAGATGGCCAATTACACAGCTGATCAACCTCCTGAAGCCTGGATTGAGAGTTATGAGTTGGCTATGGAGATGTTAGGTGTCAATGACACTGTGTGTGCCAAGTACTTCACCATGATGTTGGATGGGCCGACTTGAACCTGGTTGAAAGGATTGCCCCCTAATTCCATCAATTCATGGGTGGAGTTGAAAGCATGTTTTATTCATAATTTTAAAGATACATGCAAACAACCCCTGACAATCATTGACCTAGACGCTTGTGTTTGATGTCGCTTGAAGATACGTCGATATTTCCCAAAAGAGGAGGGATGATGCAGCACAGCGGCGGTAGGTTTTTCTCTCAGATGTGAAACCAAGGTTATCAAACCCGTAGGAGAACCAAGCAACACAATGTAAATAGCACCTGCTGTTACGTCTCCAACATATCTATAATTTATGAAGTATTCATGCTATTATATTATCAACCTTGGATGTTTTATATGCATTTATATGCTATTTTATATGATTTTTGGGACTAACCTATTAACCTAGTGCCCAGTGCCAGTTTCTATTTTTTCCTTGTTTTTGAGTTTTACAGAAAAGGAATATCAAACGGAGTCCAATTGACGTGCCAATTTTTGACGATTTTTTATGGACCAGAAGAAGACCCCGGAGTAAAAGAGTTGGGCCAGGAGAGTCCCGGGGCGTCCACGAGGGTGGGGGCGCGCCTACCCCCGCAGGCATGTGGTCCTGCCTCGTGGATGCCTCAGGCACCTCCTTGATGTGAGACCGACGCCAAAAATTCCTATAAATACAGAAACCTCAGAAAATGAACCTATATCAGGAGTTCCGCTGCGAGAAGCCTCTGTAGCCACCGAAAACCAATCTAGGCCCTCTCTGGCACCCTGCCGGAGGGGGCCATCATCACCGGAGGGCATGGAGGAGGATCCCGGAGGGGCCATCATCACCATGAAGGCCAAGGATCAGAGAGAGAACCTCTCCCCATCTAGGGGGGAGGCCATGGAGGAGGAAGCACAAGGGGGAGAACCTCTCCTCCTCCTCTCTCAGTGGCACTAGAGTGCCATCGGGAGGGGAATCATCGCCGCGGTGATCGTCTTCATCAACATCACCATCATCATCATCACCCTCATCTCTTTTACGCGGTCCACTCTCCCGCACCCCCCTGTAATCCCTACTTGAACATGGTGCTTTATGCCACATATTATGATCCAATGATGTGTTGCCATCCTATGATGTTTTGAGTAGATATCTTTTGTCATTGGGTTGATTGATGATCTAGATTGGTATGAGTTGTATGTTTTACTTTCATGCTGTCCTATGGTGCCCTCCATGTCGCGCAAGCGTGAGGGGTTCCCGCTGTAGGGTGTTGCAATACGTTCATGATTCGCTTATAGTGGGTTGGTGAGTGACTGAAACACAAATCCGAGTAAGGGGGTTGTTGCGTATGGGAATAAAGAGGACTTGATGCTTTAATGCTATGGTTGGGTTTTACCTTAATGATCTTTAGTAGTTGTGGATGCTTGCTAGAGTTCCAACCATAAGTGCATATGATCCAAGTAGAGAAAGTATGTTAGCTTATGCCTCTCCCTCATATGAAACTGCAATAGTGATTACCGGTCTTGTTAATGATTGCCTAGGACAATTTCGCACACCGATCCACCATTATTCCACACTCGCTATTTATAATATTTAGTAATATATTCTAACTTCATGATAACAACACCTACTTTTATATTTTAGCTCTCCGATATCATACAAAGTTATCCTCTTCATACCCACAACCTAGTTTTATTTCTCGTTGCTAGTTGGAAGCAAACGTTCGATGTACGTAGAGTCGTATCAGTGGCAGATAGGGCTTGAGAGAATATTGATCTTACCTTTAGCTCCTTGTGGGTTCGACACTCCATACTTATCACTTCCACCTTTGGAAATTGCTACGATGATTCCTTGCAATTGGGGATTATCAAGCTCTTTTCTGGCGCCATTGCCGGGGAGCAATAGCGTGGGGTTGATATTCTCATGTGTGCTTGTTTGCTTTCCTTCACTAAGTAGATTTTGTTTTTCCTTTTTGTTTCTGTATTGTTGTGGGTGAAACATACAATTTTTTTTAAAAAGAATAAAAATACAAAAAAATTACTTGCCTCTCATGCCTAAAAAGTTTTTCAAAAATAGAAGTGATTGGAAAGTTATGCATTGAAGAAGTGAGGGTCGACCTTGAGCACTTGTGTTCATGCTCACGGAAACAATGTAGAATTTTTCATGGAAGTTTCTCTGTAAATAATTTGTATTATAAAAATAATGTGCCAAGCTTTGGTTTTAGGATGATTAGATTGCTTGTTTACTATGTGCAGAACAAAAACAGAAACTTTGGCTGTAGCGCGTGATTTTACATTTTTTACTGGAAAGTCAAATGGGTCTGAAACTTTTTGAACTTCACTTATGTACAAAATTTTCAAATTTTCAAATTTATTTCATAATTTACTAAGCCTCCATATTACTACAGACTGTCCTGTTTTAGACAGATTCTGTTTTCTATGTGTTGTTTGCTTATTTTGATGAATCTATGAGTAGTATCGGAGGGTATGAACCATGAATGAGTTTGAGTACAGTAGATATTACACCAATATGAATTTAGAATGAGTTCACAACAGTACCTAAATGTAGTGATTTGCTTTATTATACTAACAGATCTCACAAAGTTTTTGCTAAAGTTTTGTGTGGATGAAGTGTTCGAAGAACGAAGAGTTACCGATGTGAGAAGAATAAAGAGAGGCAGGAGCTCAAGCTTGGGGATGCCCAAGGCACCCCAAGTAAATATTCTAAGGATACTCAAGCATCTAAGCTTGGGGATGCCCCGATTGGCATCCCATCTTTCTTCTTCAACAATTATCGGTATACCTCGGTTTTTGTTTTGTTCACATGATTTGTGTCCTTTGTTTTTTTCTTCCTTTATGAACCATGCTAGTATGAGATAGCCCTTCATTTATTTATAGAATGCTTCATGTGCTTCACTTATATCTTTTAAGTATGATCTTATAGAATTGCTCTTTGTGCTTCACTTAAATCTTTTGAGTATGGTTTTATAGAATGCTCCATGAACTTCACTTATATCTTTTGGAGTATGAATAAAAATATCATCTAAAGCGGGTTTGGAAGAGTGTCAACTCTAGGAACTAGTGATCCCGCTATTCCGAATGAGAATTTTTTTGCTTATGTGGAGATTAGAAAATTTTCTATGCTTGTAGATCATGAAAAGAATGCTTTATGTGATGGTTACGTTGTTGAATTCATTCATGATGCTACTGAAAATTATTATGAGGGAGGAATATATGCTTGTAGGAGTTGCAATAATATCAAGTTTCCTCTCTATGTGCTTAAAGTTTTGAAGTTATCCTTGTTTTTCCTTCCTATGCTAGTTGATTATTGTTCCCATAAGTTGTGTACTCAGAAAATACCTAGGCATAGGAAGTGGGTTAGGTTTAAATTTGCTAGTCATATTATTCATGATGCTCTCTTTATGTTTCAATTCTTATCTTTTATGTGAGCCTCATTGAAATCATCATGCCTAGCTAAAAGGCATTAAAGAAAAGCGCTTGTTGGGAGACAACCAAATATTTACCCTTAATGTTTTTGTGTGTTCTCATGATTAATCTACTGTATTAATCATGTATTATAGCTTTTGTTTCAATAAAGTGCCAAGTAAGACCTTTGGGAAGACTTGGGTGAAAGTTAATGTGATCTTGCTGTAAAAAACAGAAACTTTGCGCTCACGAGATTTGCTGCCATTTTTTATTGGAGAGTGAGATTAGGTTGATTATTTTTGAAGAAGATTAATAGAAAAATTCCTCACGTACACCAACTTATTTCATAATTTTTTGAGTAGCAGAAGTATGGTTAGTGTTCAGATCATTACAGACTGTTCTGTTTCAGACAGATTCTGTTTTCATTGCATAGTTTGCTTGTTTTCTAGTTTCTATGACTTATATTTCTCAATATAAATTGTAGAAATGATATGGTACAGTAGGCATTGTGTGCGAACAATTATGAACCTTGTCTTTGACAGTACCAAGGTGAATGGTTTACTCTCTATCATACTAACCTATCTCACGAAGTTCCGTTAAGTTTTGTGTGATTGAAGTTTTCAAGCTTCGGGTGAGATATCGATATGAGGAGAATAAGGAGTGGAAAGACCCTAAGCTTGGGGATGCCCAAGGCACCCCAAGGTAATATTCAATGAAGACTCAAGCGCCTAAGCTTGGGGATTCCCTGGAAGGCATCCCCTCTTTCGTCTTCAAAACTATCGGTAAACCTTATTCGGAGCTATATTTTTATTCGTCACATGATATGTGTTTTGCTTCGAGCATATTTTCAATTTTACTTGCCGTTTGAATAAAATCATTGGATCTGAATTATTAAATGAAAAAGAATCCTCCCATGGCTAGTTAATTATTTGACTACTCAGTGTCCTTCACTATTATCTTATGGAGTAGTTTGTCATTTACTCACGTGCTTCACGTATATCCTATAAGTAAATGGTTGAATAATTGAATATCATAAATCTGAATTTATATATGTTTCATATGCTTATACCATGGGGAGTAATGACTTCACATAGAATAAGTATATGTAGTAAACTTATTGAAAGTTAGCAAACGTAGAATTGGTCACTTGAACAATTCATGAAAGAATATTGAAGGAAGAGAGGTTTCACATATAAATATACTATCTTGGACATCTTTTGTAATTGTGAGCACTCATTAAAATATGACATGCTAAAAGGTTGATGTCGGACAAGGAAGACAACGTAATGGGTTATGTTTTCTTATATCCGAAATAAAGTATATTGTCTTGGATCATCCAACATGTTGAGCTTGCTTTTCCCCCTCATGCTAGCCAAATTCTTTGCACCAAGTAGAGATGCTACTTGTGCTTCCAAACATTCCTTAAACCAGTATTGCCATGAGAGTCCACCATACCTACCTATGGATTGAGTAAGATCCTTCAAATAAGTTGTCATCGGTGCATGCAATAAAAATTGCCCTCTAAATATGTATGATCTATTAATGTGGAGAAAATAAGCTTTATACGATCTTGTGATGTGGAAGAAATAAAAGCGACGGACTGCATAATAAAGGTCCATATCACAAGAGGCAATATAAAGTGGCGTTCTTTCTCATAAAGATTTTTTACATCCAACCATAAAAGCGCACGACAACCTCTGCTTCCCTCTTCGAAGGGCCTATCTTTTACTTTTATCTTCTACCCTTATGCAAGAGTCATGGTGATCTTCACCTTTCCTTTTTACATTTTATGCTTTGGCAAGCACATTGTGTTGGAAAGATCTTGATATATATATATATATCCAATTGGATGTAAGTTATCATGAACTATTATTGTTGACATTACCCTTGAGGTAAAAGGTTGGGAGGCGAATCTATAAGCCCCTATATTTCTCTGTGTCCAATTAAAACATTGAACCCATAAATATCACGTGAGTGTTAGCAATTGTGAAAGATTAAATGATAGTTGAGTATGTGGAGTTTTCTAAACCAAAGCTCTCACATAGACCCTTCCTAAAATAAGATGAATTGCAATTGTTTGATGACTGAGAATATAGTTTGTTAGTTTCAAGAAAGTTTATGATCTATACTTTAACATGTGAATAGCTTGTTACTTGATCATGAATTTTTTTTATGAAGATGAGCTACTATTATGATATATAATGATGTTATAAAAAGTGATTGAAACTATCATTGATGAAACTTATGCACTTGCTAGCATTCACACCATAAATTATTTCTTTTATCATTTACCAACTCGAGGACGAGCAGGAATTAAGCTTGGGGATGCTGATACGTCTCCAACGTATCTATAATTTATGAAGTATTCATGCTATTATATTATCAACCTTGGATGTTTTATATGCATTTATATGCTATTTCATATGATTTTTGGGACTAACCTATTAACCTAGTGTCCAGTGCGAGTTTCTGTTTTTTCCTTGTTTTTGAGTTTTACAGAAAAGGAATATCAAATGGAGTCCAATTGACAATTTTTGAAGATTTTTTATGGACCAAAAGAAGACACCGGAGTAAAAGAGTTGGGCCAGGAGAGTCCCGGGGCGTCCACGAGGGTGGGGCCGTACCCACCCCCTCCCCCAGGTGTGTGGTCCTGCCTCGTGGACGCCTCGGGCACCTCCTTGATGTGAGACCGACGCCAAAAATTCCTATAAAGACAGAAACCTTGGAAAATTAACCTAGATTGGGAGTTCCGCCGCCAGAAGCCTCCGTAGCCACCAAAAACCAATCTAGGCCCTCTCTTGCACCCTGCCGGAGGGGGCCATCATCATCGGAGGGCATGGAGGAGGATCCCGGAGGGGCCATCATCACCATGAAGGCCAAGTACCAGAGGGAGAACCTCTCCCCATCTAAGGGGAGGCCATGGAGGAGGAAGCACAAGGGGGAGAACCTCTCCTCCTCTCTCTCGGTGGCACCAGAGTGCCATCGGGAGGGGAATCATCGCCACGGTGATCGTCTTCATCGACATCACCATCATCATCATCACCCTCATCTCTTTTACGCGGTCCACTCTCCTGCACTCCGCTGTAATCCCTACTTGAACATGGTGCTTTACGCCACATATTATGATCCAATGATGTGTTGCCATCCTATGATGTTTTGAGTAGATATCTTTTGTCTTTGGATTGATTGATGATCTAGATTGGTATGAGTTGTATGTTTTACTTTGATGCTATCCTATGGTGCCATCCATGCCGCGCAAGCGTGAGGGGTTCCCGTTGTAGGGTGTTGCAATCCGTTCATGATTCGCTTATAGTGGGTTGGTGAGTGACTGAAACACAAACCCGAGTAAGGGGGTTGTTGCGTATGGGAATAAAGAGGACTTGATGCTTTAATGCTATGGTTGGGTTTTACCTTAATGATCTTTAGTAGTTGTGGATGCTTGCTAGAGTTCCAACCATAAGTGCATATGATCCAAGTAGAGAAAGTATGTTAGCTTATGCCTCTCCCTCATATGAAACTACAATAGTGATTACCGGTCTTGTTAACGATTGCCTAGGACAATTCCGCACACCGATCCACCATTATTCCACACTCGCTATTTATAATATTTAGTAATATATTCTAACTTCATGATAAAAGCACCTACTTTTATATTTTAGCTCTCCGATATCATACAAAGTTATCCTGTTCATACCCACAACCTAGTTTTATTTCTCGTTGTGAGTTGGAAGCAAACGTTCGGTGTACGTAGAGTCGTATCAGTGGCAGATAGGGCTTGAGAGAATATTGATCTTACCTTTAGCTCCTTGTGGGTTCGACACTCCATACTTATCACTTCCACCTTTGGAAATTTCTATGATGATTCCTTGCAATTGGGGATTATCACCTGCACACAAATAACAACTTCTCGCAACCCGACGTGTTAAAGGGGTTGTCAATTCCTTCCGGGGTACGGCGCCTCAAGATAGGCAAACAGACGTGCGGTAAATTTGTAGTAGATTGATAGATTGAACTCCAAATAAAATAAATAAGAATAAATTACAGCAAGGTATTTTTGGGTTTTTGGTTTAGTAGATCTGAAAATAAACGCAAAGGACATAGATCGCAAAGGCAAACGATATGAGAAAGAGGCCCGGGGCCGTAGGTTTCACTAGTGGCTTCTCTCGAGAAAAATAGCAAAACGGTGGATGAACAAATTACTGTTGGGAAATTGATAGAACTTCAAATACTCATGAAGATATCCAGACAATGATCATTACATAGGCATCACGTCAAAGATTAGTAGACCGACTCCTGCCTGCATCTACTACTATTACTCCACACATCGATCGCTATCCAGCATGCATCTAGTGTATTAAGTTCTTGAAGAAATGGAGTAATGCAATAAGGACGATGACATGATGTAGACAAGATCTATCTATGTAGAGATAGACCCCATCATTTTATCCTTAGTAGCAATGATACATACGTGTCGGTTCCCCTTCTGTCACTGGGATCAAGCACCGTAAGATCGAACCCACTACAAAGCACCTCTTCCCATTGCAAGATAAATAGATCGAGTTGGCCAAACAAAACCCAAATATCGGAGAAGAAATACGAGGCTATAAGCAATCATGCATAATAGAGATCAAAGAAACTCAAATACTTTCATGGATATAAAAAGATAGATCTGATCATAAACTCAAAGTTCCCCAACAAACACACCGCAAAAGAGTTACATCATATGGATCTCCAAGAGACCATTATATTGAGAATCAAGAGAGAGAGAGAGAGGAAGCCATCTAGCTACTAACTACGGACCTGAAGGTCTACAAAGAACTACTCACGCATCATCGGAGAGGCACCAATGGAGGTGGTGAACCCCATCTGAGATGGTGTCTAGATTGGATCTGGTGGTTCTGGACTCTACGGCGGCTGGATCAATATTTCGTCGACTCCCCTAGGGTTTTGGGAATATTGGGGTGTTTATAGAGCAAATAGGCGGTCTGGGACCCGAGTTGGGCACAACCCACCAGGGCGCGCCCTAGTGGGTTGTGCTCCCCTCGGGGCACCCCCCAGGCGCAACCAGGGCCCATTATGTTATTTCTGGTCCATAAAAAAATCTTTGTAAAGTTTCGTGGCATTTGGACTCCGTTTGATATTGATTTTCTGCGATATAAAAAACATGGAAAAGCAGCAACTGTCACATGGCACTATGTGAATAGGTTAGTACCAAAAGATGATATAAAATGACTATAAAATGATTATAAAACATGCAAGATTGATAATATAACAACATGGAACAATAAAAAATTATAGATACATTGGAGACGTATCTATGTCTAGTGCGAAGATGAGTCGGCCCACCATTGGGTCCGACAGGTTTCTACTATTACCGACTCAGCAGACAACCTCAACGCCGGCTCTGTTGTCTTAATTCTGGAGAAGAATTGTCGTTTCATCCCTCTCAAGCAAAAGTTAGGGTGGCTCAAACGTCACTGCAATGACATGGGAGAGCTCATGGCGGCTGTCATCAAATATGTCGACTCTGACAATACTAAAGACCCTGGGTATGATGAGAAGTCCAACAAGGGGAAGAAAAATGGTAATGGAAAAGGGCAGCAGTCAAACATGACGGGTCATAACTAGGGAAGTAATGGTAAGCGCAAATTGCCTGACGGCGAGTCAGACTTTGTGGCTAATACTAGTGCACAGAATAATGATCAGCGTCGGAAGGGTAAGCCATTTCCTTAGACAGGAGGAGAAAAGTTCAATCTTGAGGCAATGTTGAACCAACCCTACCCAAAACGCAGCTACCAAGATAGACCGTAATACACATAACACGGCCGCGCAATAAGCAAGGGAACCATCACTGCACACAGCGACAGGAAGATAGCCTTCGAATGTGAGGAAGGTGATGCTGCTTATGCTGAGCCTCCTTGTGCTAGGACAGAGCTTAAGTTTTATAAAGACAACGTTGACCCGACTGATATGACTCCATTGAAGAAGCCAACTACAGAGCATGACCCTTTGTTAAAGTTTAAATCGGCGGATGATATGAGGTAGGTTGACTTTGTCCCTAGCGACTCGTCTCAGTAGTTCACTATCAATGCCAATATGGATCCGAAATAGGAAAAGCACGCTCATCGAGTTCATCCGTGAGAATCGGGACATCTTTGCATGGAAGCCTTCAGAAATGCCAGGTGTACCGAGGGAACTCGCTGAGCACACTCTCAATATTGATCCTAAGTTTAAGCCGATCAAGCAATTTCTTCGTCATTTTAATGAGGAGAGGCGCAAGGCCATTGGAGAAGAGGTGGCCCGGCTCTTAGCAGCCGGGTTCATTGTTGAAGTTTTCCATCCTGAGTGGTTGGGTAATCCGGTGCTAGTACTTAAGAAAAATGGCACTTGCCGTATGTGTGTGGATTACAAAGACCTTAACAAGGCTTGCCCAGCTGATCCTTTTGCTCTTCCCCGTATTGATCAGATCATTGATGCTATGGTAGGTTGTGAGCGTTTGAGCTTCTTAGACACTTATTCTGGTTATCATCAGGTTAAGATGGCCGTTATGTACCAGGAGAAAATATCTTTCAACACGCCCTTTGGAGCTTTCTGCTATGTGTCTATGCCTTTCGGGCTCAAGAGTACCCAGGGGACTTATCGGCGTCGTGTTCAGAATTGTCTTCACAACCAGATAGGATGCAATGTTCATGCTTATGTAGATGATATTGTTGTGAAGTCTAGAAAGAAGGATACCTTGCTAGATGATTTGAAGGAGACCTTTGATAACCTTCGGGTCTACAAGATGATGCTGAACCCGGCCAAATGTGTTTTTGGTGTGCCTGCGGGCAAGCTCTTGGGTTTTTTGGTCTCTGAGAGAGGTATTGAAGCTAACCCGGAGAAAATCAAGGTTATCACTTCATTGGCTAAGCCGGCGTGCATTAATGATGTTCAGCGTTTGGCGGGTCATATTGCGGCTTTAAGCCACTTTATAAGCTGCCTGGGAGAGAAGGCTATTCCTCTGTACCAGATGATGAAGAAAACAGATAACTTTGTCTGGAGTGATGTTGCTAATGAGGCGTTCGAGGAACTTAGAAAACAATTAGCTGAGCCGCTGGTTCTTGCAGCTCCTGTTGAGAAAGAGCCCCTGCTTTTATATGTGGCAGCTAACAGTCGAGCTGTCAGCATGGCGGTTTTAGTGGACAGGAAGGAAACATGCAAGGAGTATCCGGTTCAAAGGCCGGCTTATTATGTTAGTGAGGTCTTAATTGAGTCTAAACAGAGGTACCCACACTGGCAGAAGTTAGTCTATGGGGTGTTCATGGCTAGGAGCAAGTTGAAGCATTATTCCCTTGGTCATCCCATTACTATGGTCAGTTCTGCTCCCTTAGGGGATATTATTCAAAACAGAGAAGCCACGGGTCGAGTGGCCAAGTGGGCCATTGAGCTTGGACCCCATGGTTTGATATATATGCCTAGGATAGCTATCAATGACTGGACAGAGTTGCGGATGCATGAGGAAAAGCCTGATAATACGTATTGGATTTTCATTTTGATGGGTTCAGGCAGTTGGAAGGCTCGGGGGCTGGAGTTATTTTGACTTCCCCATGAGGTGACAAATTTTGCTATGTTTTAAGGCTGATGTTTCCATGTACTAATAATGCAGCTGAGTATGAGGCCCTGCTCCATGGTCTTCGGATGGCCAAAGAGATGAACTTAAGCCGGGTCAGGTGCTTCGGTGACTCAGATTTGGTGGCTCAGCAAGTCTCAGGAACTTGGGATTCTAAGGACCCGCTCATGGCGGCTTATCGCCGGGTGGTTGACAGTATTGCTGGTCACTTCAAAGGTTATCAAGTAGGACATGTTGATCACAGAAAGAATGAGGTGGGCAATGCTTTAAGTCGGCTGGGGTCTCAGCGTAAGTCGGTACCACCAAATGTTTTTCTTGATATATTAAATAACCCTTCAGTCAAGCTACCAATAGAGGAGGATCTTGCAATCCTTGACTCAGAGGCACAATTGGTGGCGGCTCTTCATGCCATTCCTGATTGGACAGTTCCTTATTTGGCTTATATGACCCGGGGAGAGTTACCTAAGGATGAAACTTTGGCCAGGCAAATAACCCGGCGGACTAAGTCGATGACTATTGTCAATGGCGAGTTACACCGATGCAGTGTCACATGTGTGTTCTAGCGTTGTGTTTCTCCTAAAGAAGGCCGTGAGATTCTAAGGGAGATTCATGAAGGATATTGTGGCCATCACGCCGGCTCTAAGTCTCTTGTGGCTCATGCTGATGCAGAAGATCTGGTTAGCAAGTGTGACGGCTGTCAGAAATTTTCTAGACAAGCTAATGTGTCGGCTCAAAAATTGAGGATGATTCCAATTACTTGGCCGCTTGCAGTCTGGGGCCTGGATATGGTTGGACCTTTCAAGAGATACAAGGACAAAAAGACACACCTCTTGTGGCGGTTGACAAGTTTACCAAGTGGGTTGAGGCGGAGTCGGTCAGCAAGTGTGATGCGGCAATGATGGTTCAATTAATTAAGATGGTGATCTTCCATTTTGGCTACCCTCACAGTATCATAACTGATAATGGCACTAACCTTTGTAAGGGTGCTATGAAAGAGTTCTGTCAATGAGAGCATATCTGTCTTGATGTCTCGTCAGTGGCTCACCCCTAGTCTAATGGTCAAGCTGAAAGGGCCAATCAAGAAATCCTGAGAGGGATAAAACCCGGGCTTATGGTCCCTTTGCAGAGAACGCTGGGTTGTTGTGTTGAGGAATTACCCTCAGTGCTTTGGAGTATTAATACCACCCCCAATAGATCCACAGGCTACATGCCCTTCTTCATGGTCTACGGGGCAGAGGCGGTTCTTCCAAGCGATATCCGTCATGACTCGCCTTGGGCCGCGGCTTATGTTGAAGCTATTAATGAAAAGCACATTAGGATGCTCTTGATATGTTGGATGAACAACGCGACCCTGCGGCGGCTCGTTCGGTGATATACCAGCAAGATCTGCGTCGCTATCATAGCTGCGGGGTTAAAACTCGGACCTTTCAAGAAGGTGACTTGGTGCTCCGGCTCATCCAAGATCAAACAGATATGCACAAGTTGTCACCACCTTGGGAAGGACCTTTTGTGGTCAGCAAGAATCTGAACAACGGGTCATATTACCCCATTGATATTCGAGACCACAAGGATTCACACACATCGGAGGAGGAAACCCGCTAGGCTTGGAACATTGTTCATCTTCGGCCTTATTACACCTGAACCACCGGCTCTTGTGCTGTACATAGTTTCCTAAGTGTACATATTATGATCATTATAATAAAGCTGGCACCCCTGATAATTCAGGGCATCTATCATTTCAATTATAAATTGTCTAAGCCTTTATTATTTGTTCATAAGGTCAATTGGGGGCGATCTGCTCAATGAGCAGAGCCTTGACTACCCTCTTGATCCGGCTTACATGTCGTCTCATTGGTCATTTGGGGGCGAGCTGCTCAATGAGCAGAGCCTTGATTACCCTCTTGATCTAGCTTACATGTCGTCTCATTGGTCATTTGGGGGTGACCTACTCAATTAGCAGAGCCTTGATTACCCTCTTGATCCGGCTTACATGCCGTCTCATTGGTCATTTGGTGGCGACCTGCTCAATGAGCAGAGCCTTGATTACCCTGTTGATTCGGCTTACATGCCGTCTCATTGGTCATTTGGGGGCGACCTGCTCAATGAGCAGAGCCTTGATTACCCTCTTGATCCGGCTTATGTGCCATCTCATTGGTCATTTGGGGCGGCCTACTCAATGAGTAGAGCCTTGATTACCCTCTTGAGCCGGCTTACATGCCTTCTCGCGGGTCACTTGGGGGTTCCTGCTCAATGAGCATAGCCATTCTTACCCTCTTGATCAGGCTTACATGCCTTTTCGCAGGTCACTTGGGGGCTTCCTGCTCAAGGAGCATAGCTATACTTAGCCTCTTGATCAGCTTACATGCCAGGTGTAAACACCAAAATTCGAGTTAACCGGCATGTATGTCGTTGTTACTCCACCCAGGTAATCCTGGAATGACCCGCCGTGTTCTTAACAATCAATCTTTTAAATAAGACCCTGAACTCGTTAAAGTTACAACGACGGTTTGTCATGTGAGGGCTGGCTTACAGGTGTGCTGGAAAATAACTCAGTGGTTGTGCGGCCCATGAAAGCACTTGAAGTTTTAGGCTTGGCGGCCTATGAAAGCCTTGTTTTTCTGGTTTTTCTATTTTTTCTAATAAATTTGGATTCATATCCTTTGTCCATATTAATATATGGCTCTTTTGCAATTTAGGCCATGTAGCCTTGATTTTACGACTCATACTTGAGTCTATTGGGTTAATAACCCGCCTTGATAAGCAGACTTTAAGTTGCCGGGATGAGTCGCCTTGATTAAATTCAAGTCAGGATTCTTCATGTTTACAGGTTAATACCCATGCTGGATTACAATCATTGCAGCGTCATTATGATATCAGTCTACATGTATGACTTTTCATATTTGAATAAGATATTTAGGGTTTTTCTAACCCGCTCTACCTTCGGCTTTAAGTCGCTGGCGTATCTCCGGCTTAAATAGCCTTTAGTCTTTTTATCGAAGACCGTTATATCAGAGTTTTTGAAAGATAATTTTGACCCGCCCTGGCATAAGCCCCCAGGGCATATGTTGTTTCCTTGTGTACATGAAGTATGATGATGCTTGATCTGGTCCACATAACTGATGATATTATATGCATAAGTGGCGGTTGATAAAAATCCAACATGGGGGTTTAAGCATTCAAAGGATACACCATGCACGATGTCATGACGGATCATTGTTTTAACTAGCCTATTACAAGGCTTTCCAAATCTCAAATGATTAAGAGTTTTTAAAAGAGACGTGCCACGCCATGGTCTGAGAGCCACTTCTTGGATGAGTTGTTCTGGTCTTGGTGAGTTGAAGACTCCGGGTTATCCTGCGTCGGTTCTTCTTCCTCCATTGTCTGGAAGTCAGATGATGTCCAATCGATGCCAGTTAAAGCTTGAAACACAGCCTCATCGTGTATAAGGTTGGACGGATCAACATCAGGAGCAAAAGTGTTCTTACGTATTGGAGGAATGAGCTCTACAATCTCATAAGGCGACACTTTCACTTTGGCGTTCTCCTTTGTATAAGCCGCCTGATACTTAGACAAGTCTGTCTCTTCGGCCAATTTGCTTGCCAGAAGGCGCATCTCTTTTACACATTTGGTAAAGTCGCTGGCATCGAAGGGCGACCCATCATCTTTGAAACTCGGACAACCAGTTGCCATCTCCTCTGGGTCTAACTCCGCTTGCCATGCTTTGGCCCAGCTCAAAGCAGTGATGGCTCCAGCTCAAGCTAAGGATCAGATGATTTCTTCAATTCTCTTAGGCATGACAGATAACTTGTCTAGTACCTCCCTGATGAGTGAAGGTGGTTGTTTACTACGCGAAATAGCTGTTATGGTTCGCTGAGTGCCTCTATACAGATGTTCCACCAAATTATAAACCACCTTCAGCTTCACCAACATGTCCTACCCAAGGTTGGTACTCCTGGGGCCTGTTGAATAAGTGCACTGATAAGTCGCCAGGCGGATTAAAGTTAAAAAATGGAAGTGGTTGAAACATCCTGAATTACTTACCAAAGAGAGCAGCTGTCATCTGGGATATATGGCGCTTTAACCCGGTCAATTCTGCAGCAGTCTCCTTCAAAGAAGATTCGGCAGTCTCAGCTCTTTGTACTAAGGTGGCCTTCTCCTTATCCCAGGCGGTTCTTGTTGGGGAACGTAGTAATAATTCAAAATTTTCCTACATGTCACCAAGATCAATCTAGGAGATGCTAGCAACAAGAGAGAGGGAGTGCATCTTCATACCCTTGAAGATCGCTTAGCGGAAGCGTTACAAGAACGCGGTTGATGGAGTCGTACTCGCGGCGATTCAAATCGCGGAAGATCCGATCAAGCACCGAATGGATGGCGCCTCCATGTTCAACACACGTACAACCCGAGGACGTCTCCTCCTTCTTGATCAAGCAAGGGGAGAGGAGAAGTTGAGGGAGAACTCCAGCAACACGACGACGTGGTGGTGATGGAGCTCGTGGTTCTCCGGCAGAGCTTCGCTAAGCACTACTGAGGAGGAGGAGGAGGTGTTGGAGGAGGGAGGGGCTACGCCAGGGAAGGGGTCCGGCTGCCCTCCCACCCCCCTCTATTTATAGGGTGAAGGGGAGAGGGGGCCGACCCCCTTAGATGCATCTAGGGGGGGGGCAAGGGGGAGACTTGCCCCCCAAGCAAGGTGGGAGGCGCCCCCTCCTCCTAGGGTTTCCAACCCTAGACGCCTTGGGCCCTTGGGGGGCCCACCAGCCCACCAGGGGCTAGTTCCCTCCCATATTCAGCCCATTAAGTCCCCCTGGGCAGGTGGCCCCACCCGATGGACCCACGGACACCTTTCGGTGGTCCCGGTACAATACTGATAACCTCCGAAACTATTTCGGTGACTGAAACTGGACTTCCCATATATAAATCTTCACCTCTGGACCATTCTGGAACTCCTCACGACATCCGGGATCTCATCCGGGATTCTGAACAACCTTCGGTAACCACATACAATTTCCCATAACAACTCTAGTGTAACATCCCAAAATTCTAAATTTTGGAATGTTATAATAAATAGATAGATTGATTTTTTTTGATTGTTGTGTGATTGATTGAGTGAAATTCGAAACTTTTTGAAAGTTAAATGAGAGGGAATAAAATGACTTTCCCAAACTTTCACCTTTTTGCATTTTGATCTCCGTGAATTCAAATTCTTTTCAAATACAAAACCCTCGAGAGAAGAAGATACGACTTCTTCCATTTAATTAAATGAAAAGGGTTTTTTTTTGAAAAGATTTGAATTTTATTTGGAAATATTTCAAATTCAGAAACTTTAAGCAACTCAATGATTTTCATGAGAGAAGATAAAATTATTTCTTCGAAATATATGAAATACGAGTTGGAAGTTTAAAAGGATCAAATTTAAAGTCCGTTTGAAATTATTTTCAATTTGGAGTTATTTGGGTTTTATTCAAATTATTTTTCTCAAAAAATAAAATAAATGGAAAATAGGGTAAAATGATTCCCTACTACAGAAAATTGGAGAGAAATAATTTTTGAAATAATTTTCGTACTTCTAAAATGATTTTTATTGGGTTTTATTGTACAAGTAGCACTGATTGAATTATTTGAATTTTTGTGACTTTTATTTGTCACTAGAGAAATGTTCATATTGTAGAAAATCTTTTTCTGAAAATTTTGATATATAATATGCCTATATAAAATTTTATTTTATTATCGTTATCCAGTTTTCTTTTTTTTCTATATAAAAATCTACGAGTGCGCCTGGAACTAACCGCCGCCCACCTGCTAGCATAGCAGCAGGCCGGCCCGTTTTTCTTTTGGTTTCTTTTATCTTTTTATTTATTTATTTTATTTTTGTTAATGTTTAGTTTTTTTTGAAACAAACTTCAGAAAAAAATAGACTTCGAAAAAGAAAAAAAAACTGCATCCCCTGTACGCGCACGACCGGCCGAAGCCTTTAGGCCCGTGCGAGGCGTTAGCCTTTTTCTTCTCTGTTTTGTATATTTTCGTCTACGTTTAGTCCCACATTGTCTAACCTTTGACCCTTAAACCTCTTTTCCACCTATAAATATAGACCCATAGAGCCTCCAAAAATCATCCGATTTGGGTTAAATCAATATTTTGGTTTGACTAGATTCATTTAAGAAAAATATATTTCTCCTCTCCGGCGCGACTTCTGGAAATTGTATCTTCTCTCCAAAGTCGTCTTTTCTCGGCCTTATAAAGGTATCTTTCTTTGTTTTTTTATACTTCCGTAGTTTATTATTTCTATACTAATACGATAGAATAATTAGATTATCAATTAGTCTACGTATTTATACATTAGACCTTACCCGTAGCTAATTTTCTTCCGTAAAACGGCTTGGCTCTGATTTTTCAAATAGCCATAACTTTTTACTCGTTCATCCAAATTAGATGAAACTAACGCCCACTTCTTCGTTACGATCTCATCTATCCAGTAAAACAACTCAAACATGCTTTTGAAATTTTTAAATTTGAATTCAAACAGATTGTATTCAAACTTCTTTTGTTCATAACTTGACTTTTATAACTCTGATTTAGTTGATTCTTTTTCCAAATCCAAGCTCTTGACTTAAACTTTCTGATAAGGCCAAATTCACATAATTTTGGTACTGTTAGAAATTGTTTTATGTTGTAACAATTAGTTGTTGGTTTTGATGTTTTCCGAACTGTCTTCTTCGTTCTTTCCGATCTTTTGAGTGATTGCTTATGTGTGGTTACTATTGCTTGCTCACGATAGATTGAACGGAGTGTGACGAGTACAAATATCAAGAGTTATGAGTGTGAACCATATTCATCAACAGTACAAGGCAAGTTCACACTTTGATCATATCCATTTCATACCCAGTTTTTATGCATTAGTTTCAACCCTCAAACATTGCATGGTTAGGACTTGATAACATGTGGGTATCGGGAAGTAGTTGATGAGGTAGGAACCTATTGCCCTGCATTCAAACCCTGGGAGTTACTTTTATGTTATGCTCATATTGCTATGCTATGCTCGTAGACGTGGATTGGTTTGAGAGAATTCATGACAGATGTGAGAGTTATTATTTAATGGTTAACTTAAGGTGGCTACTTTAATACACATATGGGTGGATTGGTTGGGGCACCCTGGAGCACCCAGTGGTTTGCCCGGGCACCTGGAGAACCCAGTGTTTGCCCAAGGGGATCCCGGAGGACCCGTGTGATCACCCTATGGAATGCCACCCAGGCTCAAAGGCATCATAAGATTATTCATGCTAGAAACTTCTGTGTGTAGCCACAAGCTATTATGGGCTCTAGCATAGTTGAGTAAGTTGCGTGAAGCTCTTGAAGAGATAGACTAGCAGGTAGTGGGTTGTAGGTGGTATAGTCTATCCGGAGTAGAGAGTTAATGCTTCTGAAAGACTGTGTCTCGGTCATCCTTTTCTCAAACATCCGGCAGTGCGAGAAATTCAACGGAGGAGATCGGGTCTTGTGGGGAAAAGTGCGCAAACCTCTGTAGAGTGTATAAACTAATCATTGTTAGCCGTGTCCCCGGTTATGGACATCTTGAGTATCTGGTTCTTGGATTATCATATTTATCTCATCACATTACTTAAATAATTTGTTGGTTTATTGATGTTAATTTGGGATTGAGTTGGAGGAACCTTCTCAATATTTTCAACCAACTTTGTACTTAAATAAATTATATTCCTTTGCAGTAGGGAAAACTTGGCCTTTCGCAAAAACATTATAACCATAGAGCTTTTCCACCAGCCATATATGCATGTAGTGATAGCTATTATTCATCATTATCCTATGGTGTGAATTTGCCAGTACATTCAATGTACTGACCCTTTGTGGCTGCAACATCTCATGTTGCAGGATTCTTACGATGACTAAGTGATACGTTAGGGTTACGATTTCTACACTCAACTTTGCCGTTGGTGTTGATGGGAATCCACAACCTTGTTGTTACTTCCGCTATTTGGATTGAGGTAATAGTGTTTACGTTATTTTATACATGTGATTTACCTCTGTTATAAATCCTCGAGTACTGTGCGTGTCAGCATACCGATCCAGGGTTGACACTTAAGCACAGAGACTTGACCGTCTGAGGTCGGGTCCCTACATCTAGCGTCGCCGAACCTTAAGTGTGTAGACCCTACGGGTTCTGGAACCATGTAGACATGACCAAGACATCTCTCCGGCCAATAACCAACAATGGGATCTAGATACCCATGTTGGTTCCCACATGTTCCACGATGATCTCATCGGATGAACCACGATGTCGGGGATTCAATCAATCTCGTATACAATTCCCTTTGTCCATCGGTATGTTACTTTCCCGAGATTCGATCGTCGGTATCCCCATACCTCGTTGAATCTCGTTACCGGCAAGTCTCTTTACTCGTTCCCATTGAGCTCGTTATGATGATGCATTACCGAGTGGGCCCAAAGATACCTCTCGGTCATACAGAGTGACAAATCCCAGTCTCGATTCATGCCAACCCAACTAACACTTTCGGAGACACCTATAGTGCACCTTTATAGTCACCCAGTTACATTGTGACGTTTGATACACCCAAAGCACTCCTACGGTATCCGGGAGTTGCACAATCTCATGGTCTAAGGAAACGGTACTTGACATTAGAAAAGCTCTAGCAAACAAACTACACGATCTTGTGCTATGCTTAGGATTGGGTCTTGTCCATCATATCATTCTCCTAATGATGTGATCCCGTTATCAATGACATCCAATGTCCATGGTTTGAAATCACAACCATCTGTTGATCAACGAGCTAGTCAACTATAGGCTCACTAGGGACATGTTGTGATCTATGTATTGACACATGCATTATGGTTTCCAGTTAATACAATTATAGCATGAACAATAGACAGTTATCATGAACAAGGAAATATAATAATAACCATTTTAGTATTGCCTCTAGGGCATATTTCCAACAGTCTCCCACTTGCACTAGAGTCAATAATCTAGTTACATTGTGATGAATCGAACACCCATAGAGTTCTGGTGTTGATCATGTTTTGCTCGTGGAAGAGGTTTAGTCAACAGATCTGCAACATTCATATCCGTGTGGACTTTACAAATATCTATGTCTCCATCTTGAATATATTCACGAATGGAGTTGAAGTGACGCTTGATGTGTCTGGTCTTCTTGTAAAACCTCGACTCCTTGGCAAGGGAAATAGCTCCGGTGTTGTCACATAAGAGAGTCATCGAGCCCGACACATTGGGAATAACTCCTAGGTCAGTGATGAACTCCTTCATCCAGACTGCTTCCTGTGTTGCCTCCGAGGCAGCTATGTACTCCGCTTCACATGTAGATCCCGCCACGACACTTCACTTGCAACTGCACCAGCTGACTGCCCCACCATTCAAATGTACATGTATCCGGTTTGTGACTTGGAGTCATCCAGATCTGTATCGAAGCTAGCATCGACGTAACCCTTTACGACAAGCTCTTCGTCACCTAAACGAGAAACATATCCTTAGTCCTTTTCAGGTACTTCAGGATATTCTTGATCGCTGTCCAGTGTTCCATACTGGGATCACTTTCGTACCTCCCTACCAAACTTACGGCAAGGTTCACATCAGGTCTAGCACACAACATGGCATACATAATAGAGCCTATGGCTGAGGCATAGGGGATGACACTCACCTTTTCTCTATCTTCTGTCGAGGTCGGGCATTGAGCCGTGCTCAATCTCACACCTTGCAATACAGGCAAGAACCCCTTCTTAGACTGATCCATATTGAACTTCTTCAATATCTTGTCAAGGTATGTGCTTTGCGAAATACCAATGAGGTGTCTCGATCTATCTCTATAGATCTTGATGCCTAATATGTAAGCAGCTTCTCCAAGGTCCTTCATTGAAAAACACTTATTCAAGTAGGCCTTTATGCTTTCCAAAAGTTCTATATCATTTCCCATCAAGAGTATGTCATCCACATATAATATGAGAAATGCTATAGAGCTCCCACTCACTTTCTTGTAAACACAGGCTTCTCCGTAAGTCTGCATAAACCCAAATGCTTTGACATTTCATCAAAGCGAATGTTCCAACTCCGAGATTCTTGCACCAGCCCATAGATGGAGCGCTGGAGTTTGCATACGCTGTCTGCATTCTTAGGATCAACAAAACCTTCCGGCTGCATCATATACAATTCTTCCTTAAGGAAACCATTAAGGAATGCCGTTTTGACGTCCATTTGCCATATCTCATAATTGTAGAATGCGGCAATTGCTAACATGATTCGGACGGACTTCAACTTCGCTATGGATGAGAAGGTCTCATCATAGTTAACCCCTTGAACTTGTCGATAACCCTTAGCGACAAGCCGAGCCGTATAGATGGTCACATTACCATCCGCGCCACTCTTCTTATTAAAGATCCATTTATTCTCTATGGCTTGCCGATCATCGGGAAAGTCTGTCAAAGTCCATACTTCGTTTTCATACATGGATCCTATCTCATATTTCATGGCCTCAAGCCATTTGTTGGAATCTGGGCCCGCCATCGCTTCTTCATAGTTCGAAGGTTCACCGTTGTCTAACAACATGATTTCCAGGACAGGGTTGCCGTACCACTCTGGTGCGGAACGTGTCCTTGTGGACCTACGAAGTTCAGTAGCAACTTGATCCAAAGTTTCATGATCATCATCATTGACTTCCTCTCTAGTCAGTGCAGGCACCACAGAAACATCTTCCCGAGCTGCGCTACTCTCCAGTTCCAGAGGCAGTACCTCACCAAGTTCTACTTTCCTCCCACTTACTTCTTTCGAGAGGAACTCTTTCTCCAGAAAGGATCCATTCTCGGCAACAAAGATCTTGCCTTCGGAACTTAGGTAGAAGGTATACCCAATAGTTTCCTTAGGGTATCCTATGAAGACGCATTTTTCTGACTTGGGTTTGAGCTTTTCAGGTTGAAGTTTCTTGACATACGCATCGCATCCCCAAAGTTTCAGAAATGACAGCTTAGGTTTCTTCCCAAACCATAATTGATACGGTGTCGTCTCAATGGATTTCGACGGAGCCCTATTTAAAGTGAATGTGGCAGTCTCTAAAGCATAACCCCAAAATGATAGCGGTAGATCGGTAAGAGACATCATAGATTGCACCATGTCCAATAGAGTGCGATTACGACATTTGGACACACCATTACACTGAGGTGTTCCAGGCGGCATGAGTTGTGAAACAATTCCACATTTCCTTAAGTGCGTGCCAAACTCGTGACTCAAGTATTCCCCTCCATGATCTGATCGTAAGAACTTTATTTTCCTGTCATGTTGACACTCTACCTCACTCTGAAATTCCTTGAACTTTTCAAAGGTCTCAAACTTGTGTTTCATTTAGTAGACATACCCATATCTACTTAAGTCATCAGTGAGGGTGAGAACATAACGATAGCCACCGCGAGCCTCAACGCTCATTGGACCGCACACATCAGTATGTATGATTTCCAATAAGTTGGTTGCTCGCTCCATTGTTCCGGAGAACGGCTTCTTGGTCATTTTTCCCATGAGGCATGGTTCACATGTGTCAAATGATTCATAATCAAGAGACTCCAAAAGTCTATCTGCATGGAGTTTCTTCATGTGTTTGACACCAATGTGACCAAGGCGGCAGTGCCACAAGTATGTGGGACTATCATTATCAACCTTACATCTTTTGGCATTCACACTATGAATATGTGTAACATCGCGTTCGAGATTCAATAAAAATAAACCATTGACCAGTGGGGCATGACCATAAAACATATCTCTCATATAAATAGAACAACCATTATTCTCGGATTTAAATGAGTAGCCATATCGCATTAAACGAGATCCAGATACAATGTCCATGCTCATATCTGACACTAAATAACAATTATTGAGGTTTAAAACTAATCCCGATGGTAGATGTAGAGGTAGCATGCCGACGGCGATCACATCGACCTTGGAACCATTCCCGACACGCATCGTCACCTCGTCCTTCGCTAGTCTCCGCTTAGTCTGCATCTCCTATTTTGAGTTACAAATATGAGCAACCGCACCGGTATCAAATACCCAGGAGCTACTACGAGCGCTGGTAAGGTAGACATCAGTAACATGTATATCACATATACCTTTGGCATTGCCGGCCTTCTTATCCGCTAAGTACTTGGGGCAGTTCCATTTCCAGTGACCATTTCCCTTGCAATAAAAGCACTGAGTCTCGGGCTTGGGTCCATTCTTTGGCTTCTTCCCGGCAACTGATTTACCGGGCGCGACAACTCCCTTGCCATCCTTCTCCTCTTACCCTTGCCTTTCTTGAAACTAGTGGTTTTATTCACCATCAACAATTGATGTTCCTTTTTGATTTCCACCTCCGCTGATTTTAGCATTGAATATAACTCAGGAATGGACTTCTCCATCCCTTGCATATTATAGTTCATCACAAAGCTCTTGTAGCTAGGTGGAAGCGACTGAGGATCCTGTCAATGACCAAGTCATCTGGAAGATTAACTCCCAGCTGTGACAAGCGGTTGTGCAACCCAGACATTTTGAGTATATGCTCGCTGATAGAACTGTTTTCCTCCATCTTACAACTGTAGAACTTGTCATAGACTTCATATCTCTTGACCTGGGCATGAGCTTGGAAAACCATTTTCAGCTCCTGGAGCATCTCGTATGCTCTGTGCTGCTCAAAACGCTTTTGGAGCCCCGGTTCTAACTTGTAAAGCATGCCGCACTGAACCAGGGAGTAATCATCACAATGCGACTGCCAGGCATTCATAATGTCTTGAGTTGCTGGAAAAATGGGTGCGTCACCTACCGGTGCTTCAAGGACATATGCTTTCTTGGTAGCTATGAGGATGATCCTCAAGTTACAGACCCAGTCCGTATAGTTTCTACCATCATCTTTCAGCTTGGTTTTCTCTAGGAATGCATTGAAGTTTAGGGCAACATTTGCGTGGGCCATTTGATCTACAAGACATATTGTAAAATACATTTTAGACTAAGTTCATGATAATTAAGTTCATCTAATCAATTTACTTAATGAACTCCCACTCGGATAGACATCCCTATAGTCATCTAAGTGATACATGATCCGAATCGACTAGGCCATGTCCGATCATCACGTGAGACAGACTAGTCATCAACGATGAACATCTCCATGTTGATCGTATCTACTATACGACTCATGTTCGACCTTTCGGTCTCTTATGTTCCGAGGCCATGTCTGTACATGCTAGGCTCGTCAAGTCAACCTAAGTGTTTCGCATGTGGAAATCTGGCTTACACCCGTTGTATGCAAACGTTAGAATCTATCACACCCGATCATCACGTGGTGCTTCGAAACAACGAACCTTCGCAACAGTGCACAGTTAGGGGGAACACATCTCTTGATTTTTTTTAGTGAGGGATCATATCTCTTGAATTTTTTTAGTGAGGGATCATCTTATTTATGCTACCGTCGTTCTAAGCAAATAAGATGCAAACATGACAAACATCACATGCAAATCATAAAGTGACATGATATGGCCAATATCATCTTGTGCCTTTGATCTCCATCTTCGAGGCGCGGCATGATCACCATCGCAACCGGCATGACACCATGATCTCCATCATCGTGTCTTCATGTAGTTATCTCGCCAGCTATTACTTCTACTACTATGGCTAACAGTTAGCAATAAAGTAAAGTAATTACATGGCATTTTCATTAACACGCAGGTCATACAATAAATTAAGACAACTCCTATGGCTCCTGCCGGTTGTCATACTCATCGACATGCAAGTCGTGATTCCTATTACAAGAACATGATCAATCTCATACATCACATATATCATTCATCACATCCTTTTGGCCATATCACATCACATAACATACCCTGCAAAAACAAGTTAGACGTCCTCTAATTGTTGTTGCATGTTTTATGTGGCTGCTATGGGTTTCTAGCAATAATGTTTCTTACCTACGCAAAAGACACAACGGTGATATGCCAATTGCTATTTACCCTTCATAAGGACCCTCTTCATCGAATCCGATCCGACTAAAGTGGGAGAGACAGACACCTGCTAGCCACCTTATGCATAAAGTGCATGTCAGTCGGTGGAACAAGTCTCACGTAAGCGTACGTGCAAGGTCGGTCCGGGCCGCTTCATCCCACAATGCCGCCGAATCAAGATAAGACTAGTAACGGTAAGCAAATTGAACAAATCATCGCCCACAACTACTTTGTGTTCTACTCGTGCATAGAATCTATGCATAGACCTAGCTCATGATGCCACTGTTGGGGAACGTAGTAATAATTCAAAATTTTCCTACGTGTCACCAAGATCAATCTAGGAGATGCTAGCAATGAGAGAGAGGGAGTGCATCTTCATACCCTTTAAGATCGCTAAGCGGAAGCGTTACAAGAACGATGTTGATGGAGTCGTACTCGTGGTGATTCAAATCGTGGAAGACCCGATCAAGCGCCGAACGGATGGCGCCTCCGCGTTCAACACACGTACAGCCCGGGGACGTCTCCTCCTTCTTGATCCGGCAAGGGGACAGGAGAAGTTGAGGGAGAACTCCGGAAGCACGACAGTGTGGTGGTGATGGAGCTCGTGGTTCTCCGGCAGAGCTTCGCTAAGCACTACAGAGGAGGAGGAGGAGGTGTTGGAGGAGGGAGGGGCTACGCCAGGTAAGGGGTGCGGCTGCCCTGCCACCCCCTCTATTTTAGGTTGAAGGGGAGAGGGGACCAACCCCCTTAGATGCATCTAAAGGGGGACGGCCAAGGGGGGAGGCTTGCCCGCCAAGCAAGGTGGGAGGCGCACCTCCCCCTAGGGTTTCCAACCCTAGGCGCCTTTTGGGCCCTTGGGGGGCGCACCAGCTCACCAAGGCAAGGTTCCCTCCCATATTCAGCCCATTAAGTCCCCCGGGGCAGGTGGTCCCACCCGGTGGACCCCCGAACACCTTTTGGTGGTCCCGGTACAATACCGATAACCCCCAAAACTATTCCGGCGACTGAAACTGGACTTTCCATATATAAATCTTCACCTCCAAACCATTCCTGAACTCCTCCTGACGTTCAGGATCTCACCCGGTACTCCGAACAACCTTCAGTAAGCACATACAATTTCCCATAACAACTCTAGCGTCACTGAACCTTAAGTGTGTAGACCCTACGGGTTCGGGAACCATGTAGACATGACTAAGACATCTCTCCGGTCAATAACCAACAGCGGGATCTGGATACCCATGTTGGCTCCCACATGTTCCACAATGATCTCATCAGATGAACCATGATGTCGGGGATTCAATCAATCCCTATACAATTCCCTTTGTCCATCGGTATGTTACTTGCCCGAGATTCGATCGTCGGTATCCCCATACCTCGTTCAATCTCGTTACCGGCAAGTCTCTTTACTCGTTCCGTAAGGCATGATCCCATGACCAACTCCTTTGTCACATTGAGCTCGTTAGGATGATGCATTACTGAGTGGGCCTAGAGATACCTCTCCGTCATACGGAGTGACAAATCCCAGTCTCGATTCGTGCCAACCCAACAGTCACATTCGGAGACACCTGTAGTGCACCTTTATAGTCACCCAGTTACGTTGTGACCTTTGGTACACCCAAAGCACTCCTACGGTGTCTGGGAGTTGCACAATCTCATGGTCTAAGGAAACGATACTTGACATTAGAAAAGCTCTAGCAAACGAACTACACGATCTTGTGCTACGCTTAAGATTGGGTCTTGTCCATCACATCATTCTCCTAATGATATGATCCCGTTATCAATGACATCCAATGTCCATGGTTAGGAAACCACAACCATCTATTGATCAACGAGCTAGTCAACTAGAGGCTCACTAGGGACATGTTGTGATCTATGTATTCACACATGTATTACGGTTTCCGGTTAATACAATTATAGCATGAACAATAGACAATTATCATGAACAAGGAAATATAATAATAACCATTTTATTATTGCCTCTAGGGCATATTTCCAACAGTTCTTTCTATGGAGAATCCAGCTTTGAGCTTCTCGCTCTCTTCCAGACTAAGCTTCAGCTTGGAGTTAGCTTGGCATGTTTCATCCTCTTGTTGCTCAAGTCTGGTCTTTAAATTGACCACCTGGGACTCAGCCTGAGTTAAAGCATCCTGCAAGTAAGAGTTAAACAAGTTATAAACATATTTATAAGGCCACAATCTACAAAGAAGTCTCAAGCACGTTGCAAGCAAATCACTTGACAGTTGGGGGCTAATGTGTGCAGAAGTTCCTTTTCACAACATATTTCGATCCGGCTCATCTTTTTCAAGATAAGCCAGACCATGAGGGCTATGGTCTGGAGTTCTTTCATATAATGGAAATGATCTGGCTCATCTTTATCAAGATAAGTCGGCCCATGAGGACTATGGCTTTGGAGATTGTAGAAACATATAGACAAGTCTTAACCCTACTCAAGTATGACTTTTCCTATGGATAAGACTTTTGGGGGCTGGATGGCTATATATACAAAGGAAACAGATGTTCATACCTCATATTTCTGGTGCAGTTTCTTGACCAAATCTGCCTCCAGGTCACGACCAGTATGCAACTGGCTTAGATAACCAGAGTACAGTTCACTAACACCCAAGTGTGAGTAATTGGCAATGTCAAGTTTGGCTTTTCCCTTCTCAATTAACTCTTCTTTGGCAGAGTGCTTGGCCAGAATAGTGGGGTTCCCAGGTTCAGTATAACCGGTACCAGTGATGATAACATCCTCACCGGTTTGTTGCGAAGGAGGCTCTTCAGCAGGTCTTATGGGACTGGGCAGCTCAGCGCTGGATGGATCAACACACATTGGATCCACCATGACGTTGTGAGTTTCTGGTGGCGGGTCTTCAGCAGCAGCCCCAGGAGTTTTATGTGACGCTTCAGATATAGTTTGTTTCTCTGGCTCAGCAACTTACGGTCTTCAGCCAGCTTATTTACCTTCAACTTCTTGCTGGGCTTGGCTATGCCGCTGAAAGTAAGACATATAAGGATGTTAGCATATCAGTATACAAGTGTTAAAGCAAAGAAATCTAATATTCTCACCCAGGAGCAAGTTTGAAGGGAGGAATTTGGGTTCCAGTGGAGTCACCAGAGGATGAATGAGAAGTTCCCTGATAATTTGAGTCGGATGAATTAAGTCGTTGACGGATAAGACCCGCCTTAGGAAAGGAGAGGATTGAAGTCTGTGGCACCTCATTTCAGCATTTCCGAGGAACTGGCGTGTTGCGTAAGACGGACGAAAGATTTCCCCAGCCGCTATTCCAGGTTGTGCATCGAGCTTCATGTTGTTGTTTCTTCAAAATAAAGTTGGGATCCAAGTAAGCTAAAGGGTGAGAAAACCTTACTTTTTGGCTCACTTGTCGAACCTTCTGCCTTGGCAAAGGCTCTGAGTCAGAGGAAATGATAGTTACCTCTTCATCGTCTGTGTGGCTGGCCTCCGCGTCATCCTGATAACAATCAGTGTCAATAATATAAACAAAAAGGAGCCAAGAGAGTCGAGTTCTACCTCCGACTCATCATCGTTCGGTGCAAATAACTCTGTTGTGTCTGTTTTCTTCTTGGCGGGTTTCTTGGGAGCCTTGTTCTTTGCCCTGGCCTTTTTGGCCGGCTTATCCTGAAGTTTCTTATTCCAGAAAGGATCATCGGCCTGAGGAAAGCAAGTAATAGTAAAAAGAAGGCAATATATGAAAAGGAAGAATAAGATGACAATGAGCTTGAAATACTTACACCGGAGCCGGGTTAAGGGTGCAAAAGGGGTTCAGCCCCCTCTTGCTGCAATTCTCTAAGCTCTCATTGAGAAGCATTTTAGTCATCTCATTGATCTCTTTATCATTCAGACGTATTTGACAGTGACGTTGTGGACCTTTGGTGTCGCTAGTATACTCGCACATTAAGCCGGGGCGGCGGCTCAAGGGCATGATCCTCCAGGCAAACCAACATCAGACCAAATTGATGCCAGTTAAGCCGTTGGCCATTAAGGCTCTTACTTTGCTAAAAGTGGATGCATATTTGGCCCATTCAGCGGCACTGATCCGGTCCGGAAGTGGATCTCTTGGGTTAAGCCGGCTGTCGCGGAAACCTGGCATAGGGTTCTCACCCACTGGAGAGGTGTCTTGGCAGTAGAACCAAGTCTGATTCTAGTCTTTAGGGTGACTGGGAAGTGTGGCCACAGGAAAGACAACATCTTTTCGTCTTTGGATAGAAATCTCGCCAAGCTCAAGACTGGGTCTGTCGGTCATTTTTGTTTGGCGGTTCAAATAGTAAAATTCTTTGAAAAGGTCAATAATGGGTTCCTCCTGAAGGTATACTTCACAAAAGACTTGGAAGTTGCAGATGTTGGAGACTGAATTGGGCTCGATATCTTGTGGATGAAGTTGATAAAAATTCAGAACGTCGCAGAAGAACTTTGAGCCGGGTGGAGAGAAACCCCGGCTCATATGATCAACAAAAACCATGACTTCGCCGTCCTTTGAATCAGATCTTATTTCTGTCCCTAGGGCCCACCAATGGATAACTTCTTTGGCCGACAAGACGCCAACTTGAACATGTTCATTCATAGCTTGCTCCGTAATAGTGGAAGCGACCCAATCGCATGAGGTGACTGTCTTAGTCATTTTTATTGCAAAAGGCCTAAAAAGGGGAATAATGGCAGGTTAAATTTGACATAATAAGCCACCTGATGGTTACAACAAGGTAAATATACCATGCAGATTCGGTTCATATACGGACAGGTTATTATGAGAAAAGAAATAGTATGGACAAATCAACAAAAGCACAGTTGGGTGATATTAACGTCAGACGGATGCAGCTGATTTGAGTATTTCACGAATAAGCCGGCTGGTGTTTGGCAGGTCATAAAGTAATATTTTCCGAGCCGCCCACATAGTGGTGTTTACGCCGGAGCTTACAGATCTGAGTTTGAGGAAAATTTCACTAAATGTTGTACAAACAGGTTCCACGAATCAGTTCTGTAATATTGAATCTATAGCATGTTTAGAAAAGGGAAATAATTGCTAACCCTAAATATGATAGTGGAAGCACACACGAGCGAGGTTTGAATCTCAGAAAGACAGGGTGTTTCTACGATTGGAAACGCATGCTAAAACTGCTACCGCACAAACTTTGTATCGCTTTTCAGATTGAACTAAGCATTGCCGGAGAAACCATGATGAACACCTACGAACACTGATGAACTAGGGAAATCTAATGTGGATTGAGGATAAAGAGAGAGGAGTACCTATTGATACTGACGAATGATACGTCCATTTTGCATCATGCTTTTATATTGATATTTATTGCATTATGGGCTGTCATTACACATGATGTCGCAATACTTATGCCTATTCTATCTTATTTTACAAGGTTTACATGAAGAGGGAGAATGCCGGTAGCTGGAATTCTGGGCTGGAAAAGGAGCAAATATTAGAGACCTATTCTGCACATCTCCAAAAGTCCTGAAACTTCACGGGAGCATGTTTCAGAATAAAAAATATTGGGCGAAAGAAGTACCAGAGGGGGGCTACCCACCGTCCACGAGGGTGGGGGCGCGCCCTACCCCCTGGGCGTGCCCCCTGCCTCGTGGGCTCCCTGGCAGCCCTCTGATGCCCATCTTTCGCTATATGGAGTCTTTCGTCGAGGAAAAATTATAAGCAAGCTTTCGGGAAGAAACTCTGCCGCCACGAGGCGGAACCTTGGCTGAACCAATCATAAGTGGGATGCTTGTCCAAGTAAGGACAGTACACAAGCACCAGTCCACCCACATATCAAATTATCAAAGTACCGAATGCGAATCATATGAATGTGATGAAAACTAGCTTGACGATAATTCCAATATGTCCTCGGGAGCGCTTTCCTTCATATAAGAGTTTTTCCAGGCTTGTCCTTTTCTGAAAAAAGGATTGGGCCATCTTGCTGCACCTTATTTACTTTTATTACTTGCTACTCGTTACAAATTACCTTATCAAAAACTATCTGTTACCGATAATTTCAGTGCTTGCAGAGAATACCTTACTGAAAACTGCTTATCATCTCCTTCTGCTTCTCGTTGGGTTCGACACTCTTACTTATCAAAAAGGCTACGATAGATCCCCTACACTTGTGGGTCATCAAGACTCTTTTCTGGCGCCGTTGCCGGGGAGTGAAGCACCTTTGGTAGGTGGAATTTGGTAAGGAAAAATTTATATAGTGTGCTAAAATTTACTGTCACTTGTTACTATGGAACATAACCCTTTGAGGGGCTTGTTCGGGGTATCTTCACCCTGACCAGTAGAGCAAAGAGTTTCTCCTCAACCTACTGATCCTACTGAAATTTTTTACTTTGAAATTCCTTCGGGTATGATTGAGAAACTGCTAGCTAATCCTTTTGCAGGAGATGGAACATTGCATCCCGATTTACACTTAATCTATGTGGATGAAACTTGTGGATTATTTAAGCTTGCAGGTATGCCCGATGATGTTATCAAGAAGAAGGTCTTCCCTTTATCTTTGAAGGGATAGGCATTGACATGGTATAGGCTATGTGATGATATGGGATCATGGAACTACAAATGATTGAAATTGGAATTTCATCAGAAGTTTTATCCTATGCATCTTGTTCATCATGATCGTAATTATATATATAATTTTTGGCCTCGCGAAGGAGAAAGCATCGCTCAAGCTTGGGGGAGGCTTAAGTCAATGTTATATTCATGCCCCAATCATGAGCTCTCAAGAGAAATGATTATTCAAAAAATTTATGCTCGGCTTTCTCTTAATAATCGCTCCATGCTCGATACTTCTTGTACTGGATCTTTTATGATGAAGACTATTCAATTCAAATGGGATTTATTGGAAAGAATTAAACGCAACTCTGAAGATTGGGACCTCGACGAAGGTAAGGACTCAGGTATAACACCTAAGTTTGATTGTGTTAAATCTTTTATGGATACTGATGTTTTCCGTGAACTTAGCACTAAATATGGACTTGACTCTGAAATAGTAGCTTCTTTCTGTGAATCCTTTGCTACTCATGTTGATCTCCCAAAGGAGAAGTGGTTTAAATATAATCCTCCCACTGAGGTAGAAGTAGTTGCTCCTATTAAAGTTGAAGAAAATACTATCACTTATGATGATCCTGTTGTTCCTGCTGCTTATATTGAGAAGCCACCTTTCCCTGTTAGAATAAAGGATCATGCTAAAGCTTCAACTGTAGTCAATAAAAGTAATATTAGGACACACAAACCCCCTGAGCAAGTTAAAGTTGAACCTAAAATTGCTATGGTCAAAGATCTCTTGGCCGATAATATTGATGGGCATGTTATTTACTTCTGCAATGAAGCTGCTAGAATTGCTAGACCATATGCTAAAAATAAACATAGACCTGTTGTAGGCATGCCTGTTATTTCCGTTAAAATAAGAGATCATTGTTATCATGGCTTATGTGATATAGGTGCTAGTGCAAGTGCAATACCTCATTCCTTATACGAAGAAATTATGCATGATATTGCACCTGCTGAGATAGAAGATATCGATGTTACCATTAAACTTGCCAATAGAGATACTATTTCACCGGTTGGGATTGTTAGAGATGTTGAAGTCTTGTGTGGGAAGGTTAAATATCCTGCTGATTTTCTTGTTCTTGGTTCCCCACAAGATAGCTTTTGTCCCATTATATTTGGTAGACCCTTCTTGAACACTGTTAATGCTAGGATAAACTGCGAAAAGGATGTTGTTACTATTGGTTTGGGTGATATGTCTCATGAGTTTAATTTTGCTAAATTTAGTAGACAACCCCGAGATGAGGAATTGCCTAGTAAAGATGAAATTTTTGGTCTTGCTTCTATTGTTGTGCCTCCTAGTGATCCTTTAGAACAATATTTGCTAGACCATGAAAATGATACGTATATGAATGAAAGAAGGGAAATGGATGAAGTATTCTTTAAACATGGACCTATTCTGGAACACAACTTGCCTGTTGAAATCCTAGGGGGTCCTCCTCCACCCAAGGGTGATCCCGTGTTTGAGCTTAAACCATTGCCTGATACTCTTAAATATGCTTATCTTGATGAAAAGAAGATATATCCTGTTATTATTAGTGCTAACCTTTCAGAGCATGAAGAAGAGAAATAATTGAAAACTCTGAAGAAGCACCGTGCTGCTATTGGATATACTCTTGATGATCTTAAGGTCATTAGTCCCACTCTATGTCAACACAAAATAAATTTGGAGAAAGACGCCAAACCAGTTATTGATCATCAACGGCGGGTAAATCCTAAGATGAAAGAAGTGGTAAGAAAGGAAATATTAAAGCTCCTTGAAGCAGGTATAATTTATCCCGTTGCTGATAGTCAGTGGGTAAGCCATGTCCATTGTGGCCCTAAGAAGGGAGGTATTACTGTCGTTCCTAATGATAAAGATGAAGTGATTCCGCAAAGAATTATTACAGGTTATAGGATGGTGATTGATTTCCGCAAATTAAATAAAGCTACTAAAAAGATCATTACCCTTTGCCTTTCATTGATCAAATGCTAGAAAGATTATCCAAACATACACATTTTTGCTTTCTAGATGGTTACTCTGGTTTCTCTCAAATACCCGTGTCAGCTGATGATCAAGAAAAGACTACTTTTACTTGCCCTTTCGGTACCTTTGCTTATAGACGTATGCCTTTTGGTTTATGTAATGCACTTGCTACCTTCCAAAGATGCATGATGGCTATATTATCTGACTTTTGTGAAAAGATTTGTGAAGTTTTCATGGATGATTTCTCTGTTTATGGATCCTCTTTTGATGATTGCTTGAGCAACCTTTATCGAGTTTTGCAGAGATGTGAAGAAACTAACCTTGTCTTGAATTGGGAGAAGTGCCACTTTATGGTTAATGAATGTATTGCCTTGGGGCATAAAATTTCTGAAAGAGATATTGAAGTTGACAAAGCTAAAGTTGATGCTATTGAAAAGATGTCGTGTCCCAAGGACATCAAAGGTATAAGAAGTTTCCTTGGTCATGCCAGTTTTTATAGGAGGTTCATTAATGACTTCTCAAAAATTTCCCGGCCTCTGACTAACCTATTACAAAAAGATATTCCTTTTGTCTCTGATGATGATTGTGTAGAAGCATTTGAAATACTTAAGAAAGCCTTGATTTCTGCACCTATTGTTCAGCCACCTGATTGGAATTTACCCTTTGAAATCATGTGTGATGCTAGTGACTATGTTGTAGGTGTTGTTCTAGGACAAAGAGTTGATAAAAAATTAAATGTTATCCAATATGCTAGTAAAATTCTAGACAGTGCCCAAAGAAATTATGCTACTACTGAAAAAGAATTTTTAGCAGTTGTATTTGCTTGTGATAAGTTTAGACTTTATATTGTTGATTCTAAAGTAACTGTTCACACTGATCATGCTGCTATTAAATATCTTATGGAAAAGAAAGATGCTAAACCTAGACTTATTAGATGGGTCCTCTTGCTACAAGAATTCGATTTGCATATTATTGATAGAAAGGGAGCTGGGAACCCTGTTGCAGACAACTTCTCTAGGTTAGAGAATGTTTTTGATGACCCACTACCTATTGATGATAGCTTTCCTGATGAACAATTAAATGTCATAAATGCTTCTTGTACTGCTCCATGGTATGCTGATTATGCTAATTACATTGTTGCTAAATTTATACCACCTAGTTTGTAGCGACCAGACCTCAAACGGTCCAATCTCTGTGCTCAGGTGTCATCCCTGGATCAGTAATGCTGACACCACACAGTACTTGAAGGATTTATAACAGAGTAGCACTCACACACTTATTACATCGAGAGTCTCAAAGGAGAACTTATTACAATAAATATGGCTTAAGGCCATCTAATAACGATAACAACGGAAGGCTTGGAAGATAAGTGAGTCCATCAACTCCAACGGCATCACTGAGTATAGAACCACGACCTAAAGGCACCTTAATCATCGTCTGAAAAGTCTGCAACATTAACGTTGCAGCCCGAAATGGGTCAGCACATCGAATATGCTGGCAAAGTAACACATAGAGAGTATGAAAGAATAGGACTATACTACATGCATATTTGGCTGGTGGAAAGCTCTATGGTTATAGTTTTGCGTAAAGCCAATTTTTCCCTACTGCAAAGGAATAAATTTTATTTAACTATCATGGTAGTTGTTAAACATTGAGAATGGTTGACAGCATTCTCAATCCCAATTAAACATCATCATTAAACAAAACCCAACAAAATTTATTTTAGAGTAACATGATGAGATTCACATGATAATCCAAGTACTAGATACTCAAGATGTCCATAACCGGGGACACAGCTAACCATGATTAGTTTATACACTCTGCAGAGGTTTGCGCACTTTTCCCCACAAGACTCGATCTCCTCCGTTGGGATTCTCGCACGACATGGTGTTTGAGAAACGGATGACCGAGACATAGTCTTTCAGAAGCGCTAGCACCTTACGATCGGGTAGACCGTTACACCTACTTTCCCGTATGTCTGCTAGTCTACCACTATAAGAGTTCGCACGACTTAATCAACTATGCTTGCGCCCATAGTAGCTTGTGGCTGCACACGGAAGTTTCTAGCATGAATAATCTCATGATCCCTTTGAGCCTGGGTGGCGGTCCAAAAAAAACAGGCAATCGCTGGAATACCCAGGTGCCTCAATCCACCCAGATGTGTATTTAAGTTGCCACCTTAGATAAACCATTAATTTAACAATCTCACATCTGTCATGGATACACTCACCCAATCCACGTCTACTAGCATATCATGGCATAATAAGCAAACGTAGAAGTAACTCCCAAAGGTTTGATAATAACAGGTAATAGGTACTACCTCAACTACTTCCCAAACCCAAGATTTAATTAGATCCTAATCATGCAATGTGTGAGGATTGATCTAATGCAATAAAACTGGTTAATTGGAAGTATGATCAAAGTGTTACTTGCCTTGCTGATGATCCGCAAAACCTAGTGATTCGAAGTAGCAAGCGGCGCACTCCATGTACTCTATCACAAACAAACAAGCATACAATAGGTACTCAACTAATGCACAGGTAAAACTCGAATAAGAGATCTAACCAGAAAGTTCAACTTAAGAACTCCGGTTGGCAAAATGAATCAAATCGAACGAAGCAACGAAAGACGAACGGCAAAAGAAACAAGCTCCATTTACTATTCTGGATCTAGGGCAATTTTTACAGTGGCAAAAACTTGTTGAGTTGGTTAAATGGAAAGAGGGTTTCGAGACGAAACTCCAGGCGCTTGAATCGCCTGATTCCGATAAACAAGCGAAAAGTTATACTAGAACGAAAAATGGATCAGGAATCGCGATCTGAAAAATCTCGGATTTAATCTGAGAAAAAGAAAACGACAATTAGATTAACGAACGGACATTCGTTAACTGGACCTAATCGAAGAACGCATTCGTTAAAACGAACGAACGAGCGAATGCTCGCTAATTAAATAAACCGGAAAACCAATCTATTTAAAAAACGAACTAACTAAAAACCGAACGAAACCGACGGAAAACCGAACGGTTTTTGAAAAAAAGGCGGCGGCGAGGTCTACCTCCGGCGACTCCAATGAACGGCGGCGGCGGCGGCTCCGGTGATCGTCGTCGTCGTCGGCCGGGCAGCGGGGCGGCGGCGGCGCGGCGGTGGGGCTAGGGTTAGGGTTTGGGTGGGGCGCGGCTTGGGCTGTTCCCGGGCCTCGGGCGGCGCTACTTAAACCCCCGGCCAGGCGGAGTCCTGGCCGGTTACGGCCCAGAGTGGGTTGGACCCTTTTTTCTAAAAATAATTACACTAAAAAAACAAAAGGAATACTAAACGGACTCCAAAAATCCTGAAATATATTTTCCCCGGCTTCTAAAATCAAGCCGCACAGGATGAACATTTATTTGGGGCGTAAATGCAATTTTTAAAAACACACATTTTTCCTAAATCAAATAAAATAGCAAATAAAACCAAAATAAAATCTTATTTGATTTTTTATTAAATCCTCAATATTTATTTATTTTGGGAAATTCATTTTATTCCCTCTCTCATATTTTGATAATAGAAATAATTGAAGATAAAATAAATAAAATCAAATGATCCTATTTTTTTCAAAATTGGAGAAAACTCAAATATGAAAATAACGAATCCCCAACTCTCTCCGAGGGTCCTTGAGTTGCGTAGAATTTCTAGGATCAAGCAAAATGCAATAAAATATGATATGCAAATGATGATCTAGTGTATAACATTCCAAATTGAAAATTTGGGATGTTACAACCTACCCCCCTTAAGATGAATCTCACCCTCGAGATTCGGGTTGGCTAGAAAATAGGTGAGGGTGGTCCTTCAGCAATTGTTCCTCTCGCTCCCAGGTGGCTTCATCCTCCGTGTGGTGGCTCCACTGAACTATGCAAAACTTGATAACCTTGCCGCGGGTGATTCAATTGCCATACTCTAGAATTTTAACTGGTTTCTCCTCATAGGTCAAATCACTGTCCAACTGAATAGCTTCCAGTGGCACTGTATCTCTCAGCGGTATATCAGCCATCTCTGCGTGGCACTTCTTCAACTGGGAAACATGGAACATGTCGTCAACTCCTGACAATCCTTCAGGCAATTCCAACCTATAGGCTACTTCCTCCATACGCTCCAAAACTTTGTATGGGCCTACAAAACGTGGCACTAACTTTCCCTTAACTCCTCAAAGTGAGATACTCAAAGATAAACTCGGTCTCCGACTACGTAAACTGTCTCCTTGCGTTTAGAATCTGCGTAGCTCTTCTGCCTGGATTGAGCTACCTTGAGCCTACCGCGGATCAATTTCAATTTCTGTTCAGACTCCTTAATCAGATCCGGTCCAAACAACTGGCGGTCTCCAACTTCATCCCACAACAAAGGGGTCCTGTACCTCCTTCCATACAAGGATTCGAAAGGGGCCATCTTCAAACTGGATTGATAACTGTTGTTATAAGAGAACTCTGCGTATGGCAAATTCTCGTCCCAACTAGATCCATAATCTAGCGCACAAGCTCTTAGCATATCCTCCAAAATCTGGTTGACTCTCTCGGTCTGTCCATATGTCTGCGGATGGAAAGCTGTACTGAACTCTAGCCTGGTACCCAAAGTTTCATGCAACTGATTCCAGAACTTTGAGGTAAATTGGGTTCCTATATCTGATACAATGCTCCTTGGAACTCCATCCAGACATACGATTCTGGTCATGTATATCTTTGCTAACTTTGCACTGGTATAGGTAGTCTTCACTGGGATGAAATGAGCTACCTTTGTCAAACGATCGACTACAACCCAAATCGAGTCATAGCCTGAACGAGTTCTGGGCAATCCTGTAATAAAATCCGTGCCTAACTTATCCCACTTCCATTCGGGTATCGGCAATGGCTGTAGCAATCCTGCTGGCTTCTGATGCTCTGCCTTTACTCTCTGGCATACAACACAAATTGCTACATACTCCGCAATATCCTTCTTCATTCCGGTCCACCAGAAAGTATCCTTCAAATCCTGCTACATAATCCGAGCAATACATCTTGGTATTTCCTGGGTGAATCGAATATGGTGAATCATGGGCCTCTTGCAGAATTAACTTCCTGATCTCCGGGTTATTAGGCACATAAACATGGTCTTCGAACCATAAGGTATCATGCTCATCCTCACGAAATCCTTTAGCTTTTCCCTTGCTCATTTTCTCCTTAATAGAAGCAATCTCCTTGCCAGTCTTCTGGGCGTCTCTGATCTTATCCATCAAAGTAGACTGAATGTCCAATCCTGCTACATAGCCTCTTGGTACTATTTCCAAACATAGCTCACGAAGGTTTTCGGCTAACTCCCTTGGTAAATCTCCCATCATTAAGGTGTTGACATGACTTTTACGGCTCAACGCGTCGGCTACTATGTTAGCCTTCCCGGGGTGATAATGCAATCTCATATCATAATCCTTGATGAGCTCCAACCATCTCCTTTGCCTGAGATTCAACTCCTTCTGCGTGAAAATATACTTCAAACTCTTGTGATCCGTGTACACCTCACAATGGTTTCCAATGAGAAAGTGTCTCCAGGTTTTCAATGCATGCACTACGACTACTAACTACAAATCATGCGTGGCATAATTTAACTCATGAGGCTTAAGCTGTCGTGAGGCATAGGAAACAACTCTTCCTTCCTGCATAAGAACTGCTCCAAGTCCTCGACGTGAAGCGTCACAATACACCTCATAATCCTTGGTCTGATCTGGTAAAATCAACACGGGTGATGTAACCAAACGTTACTTCAACTCCTGGAAACTGGCCTCACATTCCTCAGTCCATATGAACTTGGTATCCTTCTTTAACAACTCTGTCATAGGCTTTGCAATCTTTGAGAAATTTTCAATAAATCTCTGGTAGTATCCTGCAAGTCCAAGAAAACTCTGGATCTCTCCACTGTTGTTGGGGCTTCCCAATTTGTCACAGTATCAACCTTAGTGGGATCTACTGCTATACCTTCTCCGGATATAACATGTCCGAGAAATCCAACTTCCTTCAACCAAAACTTGCATTTGCTAAATTTGGCATATAACTGATGTTCTCTGAGCTTACCGAGTACCAAACGCAAATGCTCCTTATGCTCCCCTTCGTTCTTCGAGTATACCAGGATATCATCAATGAACACCATGACGAACTTATCCAAAAACTCCATGAATACTTTGTTCATCATGTTCATAAAATATGCAGGTGCGTTAGTCAGACCAAATGACATAACGGTATACTCGTACAACCCATACCTGGTGGTAAAAGCCGTCTTAGGTATATCCTGTTCTCGAATCTTCAACTGATGGTATCCTGATCGCAGATCAATCTTGGAAAATACCTTAGCTCCTTGCAATCGATCAAACAGATCATTGATCATTGGTAGTGGGTATTTGTTCTTGATGGTTACTTCATTCAATCCTCGATAATCAACAATCATCCTTAACGATCCATCCTTCTTTTCCACTAGAAGCACTGGCGATCCCCAAGGCGAAGAACTTGGGTGAATATATCCTTTATCCAGTAACTCCTTAATATACTTCTTAATCTCCACCAAATCCTTTGCGGGCATCCTATATGGTCTCTTTGATATTGGCCCTGTACCTGGCAAAAGCTCAATCAAAAACTCAATATCTCTATCCGGTGGCATGCCTGGCAATTCTTCTGGAAATACATCAAGGAAATCCTTCACTACTGGTGCTTCCTCCTGCACAACTCCTGTTAGACAATTTACTTGAGTCCTCTTCGGCACATGCTAGGATACATACTTGATCCTTCTCCCTTCTGGGGTGGTAAGCAAAATCGACTTACTGGCGCAATCGATGTTTCCTCCATACATCGATAGCCAATCCATACCCAGAATTACATCCAATCCTTGTGATTCCAAAATGATTAAATCCGAGGGAAACACATGCGTACCTATACTCGATGGCACTTGAAAACATCCTTGGCTAGCCATATACTCTGCTCCTGGTGAGCTTACTAACATAGGTGTTCTAAGAACTTTGGTGGGCAGGTTATACTTATCAACAAATCCCCTTGATATGTATGAATGTGATGCACCAGTATCAAAAAGAATGAGTGCAGTAAATGACTTAACCAAAAACTTACCAATTACTGCATCCGGTTGCTCTTCAACCTCCTCCACGTTAACGTGGTTCACCTGTCCCCTGTTAAAAGGGTTCGGCTTCTTCCCAGAGCTTCCATTGCCATTTCCATTCTGGGATTCAGGACATTGATTTGCATAATGTCCGGTCTTCTGGCACTTGAAACAAGTGACTTGGCTCAGGTCTCTCTTGGCTGGGGTTGATGGGTTGGTGCGGTTCTGGCCATTGCTTCCTCCATTCCCATTACCATTCTTGGTGCCATTATGATTGTGCGAGCTACCTCCTCCATGGGTATGCTGAAAATGTCCTCCCGGTCTAGGGGTAAAACATGGCTTCTGCTGAGCTCCTGAATTGTACTTCCCTTGTCCATACTTCCTCTTGCGGGTCTCAATCTGCTGCTGCTTCCCTTCAATCATAAGAGCACGATCTACCAACTCCTGGTAGTTGTTGAAGGTTGCTACCATCAACTGAATGCTCAACTCATCATTCAGTCCTTCTAGAAACTTCTCCTGCTTAGCTACATCCGTAGCAACGTCATCTAGGGCATAATGTGCTAACTTACTAAAGTCCTCCACATACTGGCCAGCTGTCCTTCCTCCTTGGCGCAAGTTGCGAAACTCTCGCTTCTTCATGGCCATAGCTCCTGCTGAAACATGGGCAGTACGGAAAGCCTGCTAAAACTGGTCCCATGTGACAGCGTCGACATGGAAAGTGACTGTGAAATTCTCCCACCATGATGATGCGGGTCCTTCAAGCTGATGTGCGGCAAACTTCACCTTTTCCGCATCTGTGCATCCTGATGTGGTCAACTCCCTTGCTATTTTGCAGAGCCAATCATCTGCTACTATCGGCTCGGTGCTACTGGAGAACACCGGCGGATTCAGCCTAAGAAAACGGGCTAAGTGATCAACAGGTGGTGGTGGTGGGTTGTTGTTGTTGTTCCCCTGATTCTGATTCTGGACTAGCAACTGCATCAATGTGTTCTGATGCTGGATCAACTGGGTGAGCTCCGGTGGGAAGGTAAATCCGGGGTCACGTCTCGGAGGCATCTGAGGGTGTTAGAAAATATGAGATTTAAGGATAGAGGGGGTCTAAATAGAAAACACTACCCATATGCACATGAGGCAAAAGCAAACAATTCACTTCATTCAATCAATCAAACAAGGGCATACAATCGATCCAACTATCGCAAAAGTGCTCGGACTACTATATTTACATTGTGGACTACTACTACTGATGGGGTGGTCTACTAGAAATATTCTTCGGTTGCAGACTCCATGATATCTGCTCCAGCTTCATCAACATAGTCATTATCGCTATCATCTGGATCTGAGTCGGTGTCGTCGATGATGATGTAGTCTTCCAGGCGAATCTCCTTGGGTTCTTCGTCTTCTTCTACTGGTGTAGGGCCTCCCATAAATATTCCAATCTTCTTGATCAGATCGTCATTCTTCTCCACTAATACTTCAATTTCCTCTTCATAATCTTCACGCGTAGCTTTGATTTCTTCCTCCAGTTCCTTGACTCTTGTCCTCGCCTTCTTCAGATCTATCATGTCGGCGCACATCTGGTTCTCCTGACGTCGAATGTGCTGGTTTAACTCCTGGATAAAATCTGCAATTGATCTATCCTTCCTAGTGCATATCATCTCCCAGTGCTCATGTCGGCGCCCACAAATCTGGTAGATAGTATCTTTGAGATCATTGCGGTAAACTTCTCCAATGCGTCCCATGGCGATGTGAGCTGCCATGCTCTTTCCTAGATTCCAAGTTGGTGCATCAAAAGAAAACTCTATGGGCTTAGTGACTGGCATGAACGTCCTTCCTGGAACTTGAACTTGAATCATCCAGTGCTCTTCTTCAGGTAGAGTGGAGTTGTAGGTTCCGGTGAAGCTTGGTACTCCTATGTTCAGGTATCTAGTGACTTCCTTCAGGTGACGTCCAAAGGATGTATCTTCATCCGGTTGCATGAACTTGTTCTTTGCATCTGCCATCCTAAAAGAGTAGAAAAGATGAGAAGTCAGAATGAGAAGAGAGTGAGCAGTGATCTAGGTCTTTTAGCTTAGTGGTCATGTCCTATAGTCAGCGTGTGCTCTGATACCATCTTGTAGCGACAAGACCTCAAACGGTCCAATCTCTATGCTCAGGTGTCATCCCTGGATCAGTAATGCTGACACCACATAGTACTTGAACGATTTATAACAGAGTAGCAATCACACACTTATTACATCGAGAGTCTCAAAGGAGAACTTATTACAATAAATATGGCTTAAGTCCATCTAATAACGATAACAGCGGAAGGCTTGGAAGATAAGTGAGTCCATCAACTCCAACGACATCACTGAGTATAGAACCACGACCTAAAGGCACCTTAATGTCATCTGAAAAGTCTGCAACATTAACGTTGCAGCCCGAAACGGGTCAGCACATGGAATATGCTGGCAAAGTAACACATAGAGAGTATGAAAGAATAAGACTATACTACATGCATATTTGGCTGGTGGAAAGCTCTATGGTTACATTTTTGCGTAGAGCCAATTTTTCCCTACTGCAAAGGAATAAATTTTATTTAACTATCATGGTAGTTGTTAAACATTGAGCATGGTTGACAGCATTCTCAATCCCAATTAAACATCATCATTAAACAAAACCCAACAAAATTTATTTTAGAGTAACCTGATGAGATTCACATGATAATCCAAGTACTAGATACTCAAGATGTCCATAACCGGGGACACGGCTAACCATGATTAGTTTATACACTCTGTAGAGGTTTGCGCACTTTTCCCCACAAGACTCGATCTCCTCCGTTGGGATTCTCTCACTACATGGTGTTTGAGAAACGGATGACCGAGACATAGTCTTTCAGAAGCGCTAGCACCTTACGATCGGGTAGACCGTTACACCTACTTTCCCCTACATCTTCTAGTCTACCACTATAAGAGTTCACACGACTTAATCAACTATGCTAGAGCCCATAGTAGCTTGTGGCTGCACACGGAAGTTTCTAGCATGAATAATCTCATGATCCCTTTGAGCCTGGGTGGCGGTCCAAAAAAAACAGGCAATCGCTGGAATACCCAGGTGCCTCAATCCACCCAGATGTGTATTTAAGTTGCCACCTTAGATAAACCATTAATTTAACAATCTCACATCTGTCATGGATACACTCACCCAATCCATGTCTACTAGCATAGCATTGCATAATAAGCAAACGTAGAAGTAACTCCCAAAGGTTTGATAATAACAGGTAATAGGTACTACCTCAACTACTTCCCAAACCCACAATTTAATTAGATCCTAATCATGCAATGTGTGAGGATTGATCTAATGCAATAAAACTGGGTAATTGGAAGTATGATCAAAGTGTTACTTGTCTTGCTGATGATCCACAAAACCTAGCGATTCGAAGTAGCAAGCGGCGCACTCCGGGTACTCTATCGCAAACAAACAAGCATACAATAAGTACTCAACTAATGCATAGGTAAAACTCGAATAAGAGATCTAACCAGAAAGTTCAACTTAAGAACTCCGGTTGGCAAAAAGAATCAAATCGAACGAAGCAATGAAAGACGAACGGCAAAAGAAACAAGCTTCGTTTACTATTCTGGATCTAGGGCAATTTTTACAGTGGCAAAACTTGTTTGAGTTGGTTAAACGGAAAGAGGGTTTCGAGACAAAACTCCAGGCGCTTGAATCGCTTGATTCCGATAAACGAGCGAAAAGTTATACTAGAACGAAAAACGGATCAGGAATCGCGATCTGAAAAATCGCGGATTTAATCCGAGAAAAAGAAAATGTTAACGAACGGACGTTCGTTAACTGGATCTACTCGAAGAACGTGTTCGTTAAAACAAACGAGCGAATGCTCGCTAATTAAATAAACCGGAAAAACCGATCTATTTAAAAAACGAACTAACTAAAAACCGAACGAAACCGACGGAAAACCGAATGGTTTATGAAAAAAACCGGCGGCGGCGAGGTCTACCTCCGGCGACTCCGGCGAACGGCGGCGGGGCAGCGGGGCGGCAGTGTCGGAGCGGCGGCGGCGCGGGTGGCGCGGGGGCGGCGCGGCGGCGGCGGCGGCGCGGCGGCGGGGCTAGGGTTTGGGCGGGGCGCGGCTTGGGTTGTTCCCGGGCCTCGGGCGGCGCTACTTAAACCCCCGGCCAGGCGGAGTCCTGGCCGGTTACGGCCCAGAGTCGGTTCGGACCCTTTTTTTAAATAATTACGCTCAGATAAAAAGGAATACTAAACAGACTCCAAAAATCCCTAAATAAATTGTCCCCGGCTTATAAAATCATGCCGCACAGGATGAACATTTATTTGGGACCTAAATGCAATTTTGAAAAATGCGCATTTTTCCTAAATCAAATAAAATAGCAAATAAAAGCAAAATAAAATATTATTTGATTTTTTATTAAATCCTCAATATTTCTTTATTTTGGGAAAGTCATTTTATTCCCTCTCTCATATTTTGATAATAGAAATAATTAAAGATAAAATAAATAAAATCAAATGATCCTATTTTTTTTCAAATTTGAGAAAACTCAAATGAAATCCCCAACTCTCTCCGAGGGTCCTTGAGTTGCGTAGAATTTCTAGGAAAAAATGCAATAAAATATGATATGCAAATGATGATCTAGTGTATAACATTCCAAATTGAAAATTTGGGATGTTACATAGTTTCACATAACAGCAAAAGAAAAAGGTTTTAATGATTTAAGACATTACTTCTGGGATGACCCACACCTTTATAAAGAAGGGATAGATGGTTTTATTAGACGTTGTATACCTGAGCATGAATAGGAACAAATCCTACGCAAGTGTCACTCCGAAGCTTATGGAGGACACCATGCTGGAGATAGAACTGCACATAAGGTATTGCAATCCGGTTTTATTGGCCTACTCTCTTTAAGGATGCCCGTAAGTTTGTCTTATCTTGTGATGAATGTCAAAGAATTGGTAATATTAGTAGACATCAAGAATTGCCTATGAATTATTCACTCATTATCGAACCATTTGATGTTTGGGGCTTCGATTATATGGGACTGGTTCCTTCCTCTAATGGGTATACACATATTTTAGTTGTTGTTGATTACGTTACTAAGTGGGTAGAAGCTATTCCAACTAGTAGTGCTGATCATAACACCTCTATTAAGATGCTTAAAGAAGTTATTTTTCCGAGGTTTGGAGTCCCTAGATATTTAATGACTGATGGTGGTTCACATTTTCTTCATGGTGCCTTTCGTAAAATGTTTGCTAACTATGATGTTAATCATAGAATTGCATCTCCATGTCACCCGCAGTCTAGTGGTCAAGTAGAATTGAGTAACAGAGAGAAAAAATTAATTTTGCAAAAGACTGTTAATAGATCTAGAAAGAATTGGTCCAAGAAACTTGATGATGCATTATGGGCTTATAGAACTGCATATAAAAATCCTATGGGTATGTCTTCGTATAAAATGGTTTATGGAAAAGCATGTCACTTACCTCTCGAATTAGAACATAAGGCATATTGGGCCATCAAAGAGCTTAATTATGATTTCAAACTTTCCAGTGAAAAGAGGTTATTTGACATTAGCTCACTTGATGAATGGAGAACCCAGGCCTATGAGAATGCCAAACTGTTTAAAGAAAAAGTTAAAAGATGGCATGACAAAAGGATACAAAAGCGTGAGTTTAATGTAGGTGATTATGTGTTGCTATTCAACTCTCGTTTAAGATTTTTTTGCAGGCAAACTTCTCTCTAAATGGGAAGGTCCTTACATTATCGAGGAGGTCTATCATTCCTGTGCCATAAAAATCAACAACTTCGAAGGCACAAATGCGAAGGTGGTGAACGGTCAAAGAATCAAACATTATATCTCAGGTAATCCCATAAATGTTGAAACCAATGTTATTGAAACCGTAACCCCAGAGGAATACATAAGAGACACTTTCCAGAACGTTTCAGACTCCGAAAAGGAATAGGTATGTGGTACGGTAAGTAAACCGACTCCAAAACAGTTCTAATGGCAATTTTTCTCCGTTTTGGAATATTTAAGAAAAGAGGAAAATAAGAAGTAGTCCGGGAAGGACACGAGGTGTCCACGAGGGTGGAGGGCGCGCCCCCTGCCTCGTGGGCACCTCGTGCGCTCTCCGGACTCCGTTTTCTTGCACGATACTTCTTCTAGTCGGTAAAATTCATTATATAATCTCCTGAAGGTTTTGATCTCCGTATCACGCAAAAATCTCCTGTTTTTGATTTGAGTTGTTTCCTGTGAGTGTTGTCAAGGCCAAGCATCATGTCGTCTCCCTCCTCCTCCAACAATGGGGGCAACGATGCTTGGGTAATGAAGATAGAGCTGAAGAGGGAAGAACCCGGAGAGATCAACAAGGATGATGGGATCAAGAAGGCCATGGGGGATCAAGTTCCGGCAGTAGCAGAAGAATACATCCTTCAACCTCAACACAACCTCTTTACCCCAATGGAGATTGAAGCTTTCAAGATGATTGAGTTAGCTCGCATTCAAAACAAGTATCTCACAAGTGAAAATAATTTGTTGAAGGAGCATATCATCACACTCAAGGGCATTATCTGCAAATTGGAGGATCTCTTACGCTCGATGTGCAACTACCCATCATCACCAACACCTTCTTCACCAACACAGAAGAACTGAGCCTCGGGTATGGGCACTCCCCTTGGCAACTACCAAGCTTGGGGGAGTACCCCGGTATCATATCGCTATCACTTTTATCTTTACCATTTTTCTTAGTTCGATCATTTTAATAATATCTTGATCTAGTAGAATAAAGTTTTAGTATGATCTACGTGTGTGTTTTGCTTTATGATCTTCCTATGTAATCGAGTTTGTGAGCTATATATAATAAAGATTAGTGTTGAGTCAAGGGCTTGATTATTTTTCTATGATCTTGAGGGAATAAAATAAAAGAGAAGAAATAAAAAGAAATAAAGAGATCATATGGATCTTATGGAGAGTAATGAGCTCACATATAAAGATTATGATGAATAAAAGTTGTTGAGAGTTGACAAACATAGTTTTGGTCATCGTTGCAATTAATAGGAAGTAATAAAGAAAGATAGGTTTTCACATATAAATATACTATCTTGGACATCTTTTATAATTGTGAGCACTCATTAAAGTATGATATGCTAAAGAATTGACGTTGGATAAGGAAGACAATGTAATGGGTTATGTTTTCTTACATCCGAGATAAATTATATTGTCATGGATCATCCAACATGTTGAGCTTGCCTTTCCCTCTCTTGCTAGCCAATTTCTTTGCACAAAGTAGAGATACTACTTGTGCTTCCAAATATCTCTAAACCCAGTTTTGCCATGAGAGTTCACCATATCTACCTATGGCTTGAGTAAGATCCATCAAGTAAGTTGTCATCATTGCAAGCAATAAGAATTGCCCTCTAAATATGTATGACTTATTAGCGTGGAGAAAATAAGCTTTATAAGATTTTGTGATGTGGAAGAAATAAAAGCGACGGACTGCATAATAAAGGTCCATATCACAAGTGGCAATATAAAGTGACGTTCTTTTGCATTAAGATTTCGTGCATCCAACCATAAAAGCACATGACAACCTCTGCTTCCCTCTGCGAAGGGCCCATCTTTTATTCTTGTCTTTTACTTCATGCAAAGAGTCATGGTGATCTTCACCTTTCCTTTTTACATTTTATCCTTTGGCAAGCACAATGTGTTGGAGAGATCCTGATATATATGGCTAATTGGATGTGGGTTTTCATGAACTATTATTGTTGACATTACCCTTGAGGTAAAATCTTGGGAGGCAAAACTATAAGCCCCGGTCTTTCTCTGTGTCCGACTAAAACTTCATAACCATAAATATCGCGTGAGTGTTAGCAATTATGAAAGAGTAAAAGATGGTTGAGTATGTGGACTTGCTGAGAAGCTCTTATATTGACTCTTTCCTATGTTATGATAAATTGCAATTGCTTCAATGACTAAGATTATAGTTTGTTAGTTTTCAATGAAGTTTCTGATTCATACTTGAGTATGTGAATGAATTGTTACTTTAGCATGGGAGATCGTATGACAATATATATATATATATGTTGCTGTTCAAAGAATGATCATGATGTCCTCATGTCCATATTTTATTTTATCGACACCTCTATCTCTAAACATGTGGACATATTTTTCGATATTGGCTTTCGCTTGAGGACAAGCGAGGTCTAAGCTTGGGGGAGTTGATACGTCCATTTTGCATCATGTTTTATATCGATATTTATTGCATTATGGGTTGTCATTACACGTTATGTCACAATACTTATGCCCATTCTCTCTTATTTTACAAGGTTTACATGAAGAGGGAGAATGCTGGGAGCTGGAATTCTGGGCTGGAAAAGGAGCAAATATTAGAGACCTATTCTGCACAGCTCCAAAAGTCCTGAAACTTCATGGAAGTTATTTTTGGAATTGATAAAAAATACTGGCGAAAGAATCCACCAGAGGGGCCCACACCCTGGCCACGAGGGTGGGGGGCGTGCCCCCTGCCTCGTGGGCCCCCTGACAGGCCTCCGGTGCCCATCTTCTGCTATATGAAGTCTTTCGTAGAGAAAAAAATCACAAGCAAGCTTTCAGGAAGAAACTCCGCCGCCACGAGGCAGAACCTTGGCGGAACCAATCTAGGGCTCCGGCAGAGCTGTTCTACTGGGGAAACTTCTCTCCGAGAGGGGGAAATCATCACCATCGTCATCACCAATGACCCTCTCACCGGGAGGGGGTCAATCTCCATCAACATGTTCACCAGCACCATCTCATCTCAAACCCTAGTTCATCTCTTGTATCCAATCTTTATATCCAAACCTCAGATTGGTACCTGTGGGTTGCTAGTAGTGTTGATTACTCCTTGTAGTTGATGCTAGTTGGTTTACTTGGTGGAAGATCATATGTTCAGATCCATTATGCATATTAATACCCCTCTGATTATGAACATGAATATGCTTTGTGATTAGTTACGTTTGTTCCTGAGGACATGGGAGAAGTCTTGCTATAAGTAGTCATGTGAATTTGTATTCGTTCGATATTTTGATGAGATGTATGTTATCATCCCTCTAGTGGTGTCATGTGAACGTTGACTACATGACACTTCACCATTGTTTGGGCCTAGAGGGAGGCATTGGGAAGTAATAAGTAGATGATGGGTTGCTAGAGTGACAGAAGCTTAAACCCTAGTGTATGTGTTGCTTCGTAAGGGGCTGATTTGGATCCATATGTTTCATGCTATGGTTAGGTTTACCTTAATACTTGTGTTGTAGTTGCGGATTCTTGCAATGGGGGTTAATCATAAGTGGGATGCTTGTCCAAGTAAGGACAGTACCCAAGCACCGGTCCACCCACATATCAGATTATCAAAGTACCGAACGCGAATCATATGAACGCGATGAAAACTAGCTTGACGATAATTACCATTTGTCCTCGGGAGCGCTTTCCTTCATATAAGAGTTTGTCCAGGCTTGTCCTTTGCTACAAAAAGGATTGGGCCATCTTGCTGCACCTTATTTACTTTTATTACTTGCTACTCGTTACAAATTACCTTATCATAAAATATCTGTTACCGATAATTTCAGTGCTTGCACAGAATACCTTACTGAAAACTGCTTATCATTTCCTTCTGCTCCTTGTTGGGTTCGACACACTTATCGAAAAGGCTACGATATATCCCCTACACTTGTGGGTCATCAACAAATAGTGGAGGAGCGCCGCGATCTCTGGACACAATCAGGTTGATGCAGCGGCCTGGGGCGGAGTTGTTGAAGAAGGTCGACGGCGGCGGCGGAGCTCGTGCTGCAGTGGTCGGCGCGAGGAAGACGGAAAGGAAGAGGTAGGGGCAAGGGTAAAAGTGAAAGAGAGGGCCCATGTCCCTATTTATAAGGAGGTAAAAGATGGCATGCATGGAAATCGAGGGGGTAAAATGATTATGTTAACATCGCAAGCGCCTCGATTCTCGGAATGCTCATTAAGATATGGATCCGTTGAGATATCCCGGGCCTTGTGCGGAATTAATGTACATGATGTCACGGAGGGTTACAATGATTCTGCTGTGTGACATCATGGTGGGTTATAGTAGACTGGTGAAGAATCGGCAATGACACATTTTGCTAAGTTAAAGACTAGAGATTGATATGAACAAGTTCGAATCAACCTAGGGCCTAATGTTGGGGATATGGCTCCGAGGTATGACCCGCCCAGGAGGGGCCGGGTTATACCATTGGCAACTTATTGTGAAGAAGGCCCAAGAGGTCAAATAAGATCTAGGGATGGCGGTTCATAAAACAACCTCATTGGAGGCCCAAAACCCGGAGGTGATCCAAGATCCAAATGTGTGAGCCGCTTGTTAGATAACTTGCTTTGTAAGGCAGGTTTAGTTAGAAACCAAGCCAGCCACATTGTGTGATATGGACGGGACTCTGGAAGCCGCCGACGTCAACCTATATATAAAGGTGAGATCCGGCGGCGGGTTAACTCAAAAAACAAGTAATCGAGAACTAGGTCAAGCGTATTCGCTCCCTTGTAATCAAAACTCAAGCAATAAAACTAGAGGCAGGACGTAGGCTTTTACCTCGTTGAGAGGGGCCGAACTTGGGTAAATTCCTCATGTCCTTTGTCCTATTCAACCACTTTAAGCTAACCTAGTGCGATGGCTCCACACCTAAGTTCTTTCACTAGGGCATCTGCCGTGACAAATCCACGACAGAAACCGTTTAGATTTTGATCGGTGTGAATAGGTTTTCAATTAAATATAGCGTGATAGTAATTTGGAATGTGACGGGACACAAGCTCAAAATTTATTGACGGTTCTAATTTCGAAGCACGACACTATTCCCAGATGGCGTAACGTGGGCTTGTGTTCTCGGTTGCGTATGTGACGTTTGCTCCATAGGGTGCACCGCAATAGGCGATGTCAGCACACGTCTTGTTCCATCAACTGTGCATGCTCGTTATTACCATCGCACACGCTTCTTTTAATTAGAATGTGTGCCCGTCTAGAGCACACACATTGATTTATCTAACTGTTTCTGTTTGTTGTGGCTAATAGCAAATAGTTCATCTGTGTGAAGTGTATGCTGTCAATCGCAGACACCTTGATCTGGCTGACCGTTTCTATTGTGTTGCCTAATCGCAAACAGTTCATCTGTGTGAAGTGTATGCTGTCAATCACAGACACGTTGATCTGGCTGACTGTTTCTGTTGTGTTGCCTAATCACAAACAGTTAATCTGAGTGAACTATATGCCGCATATCGCACACACCTTCATCTGGCTGCCCATTTATGTTGTTCTGCCTCATCACAAACAGTTCATTCGAGTGAAACGTATGCTCTGCATCGGACACACAACTAAAATCTGAACCGTGTTTAATGTATCCGCCATCGCAAACATTTTTCGTCATTTTTAACGGTTTTATTACATCACCTTTTGTGATTAATGCATCGCGCACAGTTTTGTCGAAGGGTCTCTGATTGTAGTGTCGCGTTAGCAGCATCCTGCAGTAGTGTCTTGCTTATCACATATGATGCATTTCATTCACTTTATCATTTGTCCAAGCTTTGATCTATATGTTGTCATTAATTACCAAAAAGGGGGAGATTGAAAGTGCAACAAATCCCCAGATGGTTTTGGTAATTCATAACAACATATAGTTCATTGAACTAATATCCATTCAACATAAATATTTCAGGAAGTTCAATGAATGGCATGCCATGGACTAGAGATGTGGACCCTTCAAAATGCTAAGGAAATGTATTGGAAAAAGCTCAAGACTCTCCATCTTTATTTTAATGATCCAAGATCACATTGAGTCCATAGGAAAGCCAATACTATTAAAAGGGGATGAGGTGTTGCTTAATGGCTTGCTTGCTCAAATGCTTAGTGATATTGCTCCAAAACCCTCAAGCACTTTCTCCAATCAAATATGTCAAAACTCTAAACTCCAACTCGGCCCCACCGATTCTTCCTACCCGGTTCCGCCGAGTTCATATGACATAGATGCTGACAGAAACCCTAGCTAACAGTTCGGTCACCGATACGGGTCTCAGTCTCACCGAGATGGCCTTGCCAATGCTCTGTGACTTGTTGCATTTATTTCGGTCTCACCGAATTATGCAATCATTCTCACCGATTTGGCTTGACATACTCTCTATTGCCTTATTGCTTCACTTCGGTTTCACCGAGTTGATGCAATCGGTGCCATCGAGATAATGTTTGCCCTAAAGCCCTATCACATCGGTCTCACCGAGTTGTTCCAGTCGGTCCCATCGAGATTTCTAGCGTTCACATTTTGAACTAATCGGTGCCGACGAGTTTAATCATTCGGTCTCACCGAGATTGGTCAAATGTGTGTAAGGGCTGGATTTTGTGTGGAGGCTATATATACCCCTCCACCCCTTCTCCACATGCGAGAGAGCCACTAGAACGTGCCTACACTTCCACCATACATTTTCTGAGAGAGAGCCACCTACTCATGTGTTGAGATCAAGATATACCAATCCTACCACAAGAATCTTGATTTCCAGCCTTCCCCAAGTTGCTTTCCACTCAAATCAGCTTTCCGCCATATCCAAATAAGTGAGATAGAGTTGAGTGTTGGAGAGACTATCATTTGAAGCACAAGAGCAAGGAGTTCATCATCAACACACCATCTATTACCTTTTGGAGAGTGGTGTCTCCTAGATTGGTTAGATGTCGCTTGGGAGCCTCCGTCAAGATGTGGAGTTGAACCAAGAACTTTGTAAGGGCAAGGAGATCGCCTACTTCATGAAGATCTACCCGAGTGAGGCAAGTCCTTCGTGGGCGATGGCCATGGTGGGATAGACAAGGTTGCTTCTTCGTGGATCCTTCGTGGGTGGATCCCTCCGTGGACTCGCGCATCAGTTACCCTTCGTGGATTGAAGTCTCTATCAACGTGGACATATGATAGCACCACCTATTGGAACCACACCAAAAATCTTTGTGTCTCCATTACGTTTGCACTCTCCAAACTCTTCCCTTTACTTTCATATGCAATGTTTTAGTTTCCGCTGCTATACTCTTATAATTGCATGTGTAGGTTGATTGCTTGACTTGTGCTAATTGCTAAAATCTGCCCACAACTAAAATTGGGAAAATGTTAGATTTTTTTGGTCAAGTAGTCTAATCATCCCCCTCTAGACATACTTTTGATCCTACAGCGGGATGTACCAAGGTCACACCAAAGAGGCCACCATCATATTGGAAGCAGTCACATCACATGACTCGTGGATTTGGTATGCTTTCTTTGAAATGTTTGGTTTTCACAGCGACATCAATGTGCTTCAGCGATCTCCCGTGTTCAGGATACTTTGTAATGGGGAATTTTCATCATGCAACTACACTGTCAGTAGCCGCGACTACAACATGGGGTATTATCTTGCCGACCGTATCTATTCTCAGTGGGCGGCATTTGTGAAGACCATATCTGCTCCCATGGCAATAAACAAAGTCACTTTGCAACAATGCAAAAGGCAGCTAGGAGGGATGTGAAGAGGACATTTCGAGTGCTCCAAGCTTGTTGGATAATTGTTCCTGGAGCTGCAATGATATGAGAATCAGAGACTTTGTGGCAGCTGATGACATGCCGTGTCATTTTGCATAATATGATTACCAAGGACGAGGATGGTGGGTAGCCCAAACCAATGATTTTGAGATGCCTCAAGAACAAGTCCACATCCCGAAACAACAAGATGCAAACCAACTTACATTTTTTTGCATATGCATAAATTCAGAATCTTCGAGATCATTAGGGGCACACCGTAGCTACTCAGTAATCTCGTGGAGCATATGTGGACCCACAATAAAAACCGAAGAGCTAATATTTCAATTATGCACTTAAAATAAATATTATATTCAAACTATATATTTTTGGTACGTGTATGATGGGCATGCATGGATCCGCATGAATTTGAGAGTTTGAATTTGAGACGTGTGACTGTTAGGCAAGGGATTGTCTAGTGCCGTCCGCGGGCCTGTCCGAGCGTGCCCGCGGACATATAGGGGCCAAGATTTGTCAAGTCCGACTTTAGATGCTATAAAACCCACGATTTTATTGGTCGCTATTACCAAGTTTTAAAAATTAAAACTTAATAAAATTAACTCTTTAAGATGTATTTAGAATGAATCTTATTTGAGAGTTCTCACCACCAGAAACATGAATATACAAACAAAAATTAATTTAAACTTCTGGTTCAAAAATAGAAAAATCAAAAATCAAAAGCCTAAAGAAAATGATGATGCGTGCTACTACCTTCGTCCTGCTTTATTGGTCCCTATAGTATTTTGTGCTAAACTTGACCATAGATTTATCTAAAATAATAATAATACATGTCATAAAAAATTATATAATTGGATTTGTATTTTCAAGTGATATTATTTTTGTTACATGCATTAATATTTTATTAGTTAAATCTAAGATTAAAATTTAACACAAAATACGAAGGGACCAATAAACCATGAATGAAGGCAGTAGTACAAATCCTCTGCCAAGAAAACCTCCACCTCGGTCCTCGTAGAAGCAAAAGATCTCTCCGTAGTTGGCCATTAGGTTGGTCATAGTGGGGAGTAACTTATACTAGTGTCATGCATATGACACTAGTCTAAGTTACTACATTCATAGTGCAAAGTAACATAGTAGTATTGTCATAGATGGCTTCATGTATTAGCTTGTCGACTCATCTTGTATTGGGAAATGCTATGTTACAGTAACATATTATGTTACTACTTCTCATTAAGTACTTACCATATAAGTAAAAAATTCTTGAAGTACGCTATGTTACTCGCTAAGTTACTCCCACTATGACTAGCCTTAAACACCCCATGCTGCTATTGATCACGCACGCCGGCGCACGCTTCGAATCGAAGCAACCTCCTGCTCCACCTCGTCCTCACAGCTCTCCTTCCTCTCGGGACTGCCGCTTGCTTGCTCCACTGTTCTTGTGTGAGAGGCGCCAGCACCATGCCGAAACTCCCTTCATCGCAGCTGCCGCTTGCTTGCTCCGCCGCTTGTGTGTGAGGGAAAAGCTAAAGCGGAGCCCCCCCTAGGCGCAATGCCGCGGACGCGTGATGCGGGGGAGATGGATTTGGGCGACATTGTGATCTCCTGGTCGACCCAGGACATCATCAACGATGAACTCTACAAAGGGCAGGTGCTCAGCTCAATGGATCCCTTGATAGTGCGAGTGAGCATCCTCTTCCTGTTTTTTAATCCGCGCGTGCGTTCGAGCTGCATCCAGGCATCCAGACATGCTTAGGTTTCCCTGATTGATGAGTCGCTTGTAGCACATCGTCGTTTCACCGCTTGTTGGGCGGGCCACCCGAGTGGGTCATTTCGACCGCTTGGTCTGGGCGTGGCAAAGATTTTGCTAGGGTTTGGAATGGGTTCAATCGGCATGGCACTCAGGAAATCACGCGTGCCTGTAATTCATTTGAGCCAGCTAATAAATATACTATGGATTCAGAATACGATGACTATGTTGACAAAAAATGATATGCCAACTTTAATAATATATGGCTGCATGCATCACCCTGATGATGGGGGTTCGGCTCACCTACAGGGATCCCTGCAGGAAATACTGAGTAGGGCCAATAATAGACCGCCATGTGTCCGTGTGGTCCAACTTCGGCGCTGGTCTCTCCTTCGACCAGGTGCACATTGCGCTTGCATACGACGTCCTCGCCGAGATGACGGTCCACACTAGTCTCTCTTTTGCAAAGGATGTCGTCGAGCGCTGTTGCTATGCGGCATATGTGTTGGTGCCGTTTGCCTCCATCCATGCCGATTTTGATGCAGCCACTATCGACATCCTAGCATATGCATCGGTTGGAGTCATCTCCAGCGTTGACGTGAGAACCAGCCATGCTGCAGTGGTACAATGTTCTCCATGTCATCGAGATTGAAAGGCTCATTCAACTAACTAGCCCCCTCGAATAACCATCTGCTCCAAACTACTTGCTCACATTTTATTCGATTGGTTGTGTCAACTCTCATTCAGAAAACTCAATTCCCATTATTAACTGAAAAACAAGAAGAACACATGCTCCTTTTAAAAGAAGAAGAAGAACGTATGCTGAAAACACAGGAGATGGCATGACACTTGGTATCGTGTGATGCAGAGAGCCCATCGCATCGTGGAGGTTGTCGGGGAGCAAGACAACGTAGATGGCAGGGTCCGCTAGGGCACCGGAGTTGCCGAAGTCGCGGAGGTTAGTGACTAGGGCGAGACGAGCGCGGCCATCTGGTGGCGCCACTATGCCAGAGACCCAAGAATCATGGAGGAGGAGCACTGCCCGGACGGTGGCGGAGCTCTGCTCAGCCGGACACGCTGCTCATGTCGGTGTTCCAGTGCGTCGCATGTCGCTGGTGGCTGGACTCCTTCATGCTCGCCTCATTACCCCCGTGCGATCTTCTCGTATCAAATTAAATCCATCTTAATTAGAGAAGTTGGCCCACACGGACACGTGGTGGTCTAATATTGGCCCTGCACAGTATTTCCTGCAGGTGAGCCAAACCCGAGGTCGGGGTTATCCTCCTTTTTTAAAAAAATCTTCCAAATATACCGGTGTTTCAGAATACTTTAGATAACACTATTATGAGATATTAAGTTCTGAAAGAATGTTGGGAGATGTTAGGTCTGTAAGTAATGCCACCTAATATTATGATGCCATTTAGTTGTATTAATTTACTCAGAAGTTAAAATGCTAGAGACATGTCATATGGTAGCCAAGAGCCTCAGCTCTATATTTGGCCGCACAGTTGGTCTCTTAGAGCATCTCCAGTCGTTGGCTCCTCCAGGAGGCATAAAAATCGTTGCCTGGGGGCGAGCCGGTGTTATAATCGGCACTGGGGGCGTTTGGGTACCCACCCGTCGCCCCCAGGCACCGATATCGGCACATTTTTGGCGCAAATGTGCCCGCTTTTCGGCCCACTTTTGGTGAAAATGGCCTGATATCGGCATTAATCGGCCCGATATCGGCGCGAGCCGGTGGTATAATCGGCGCTGGGGGCTTGAATTCTGAACATAATAAGTAATTTTTTTATCACATAGTTCATCACAGAAAATTTATAGCAATCAAATAGTTCAACAAATAGTTCAACAACAAATAGTTCAATACAAATTATATAGTTCAACAAATAAAACTCATATTTCATCACACGTCGAGCTAGGTGTCACCCTTGATGCGGGGGAGATGGATTTGGGCGACATTGTGCTCTCCTGGTCGACCCAGGACATCATCAACAATGACCTCTACAAATGGCAGGTGCTCAGCTCAATCGATCCCTTGATAGTGCGAGTGAGCATCCTCTTCCTGTTTTTTAATCCGCGCGTGCGTGCAAGCTGCATCCAGGCGTCCAGACATGCTTAGGTTTCCCTGATTGATGAGTCGCTTGTAGCACATCGTCGTTTCACCGCTTGTTGGGCGGGCCATCCAAGTGGGTCATTTCGATCGCTTGGTCTGGGCGTGGCGAAGATTTTGCTAGGGTTTGGAATGGGTTCAATCGGCATGGCACTCAGGAAATCACGCGTGCCTGTAATTCATTCGAGCCAGCTAATAAATATACTATGGATTCGGAATACGAGGACTATGTTGACAAAAATGATACGCCAACTTTAATAATATATGGCTGCATGCATCACCCTGATGATGGGGGTTCGGCTCACCTGCAGGGATCCCTGCAGGAAATAATGAGTAGGGCCAATAATAGACCGCCATGTGTCCGTGTGGGCCAACTTCGACGCTGGTCTCTCCTTCGACCAGGTGCACGTTGCGCTTGCATATGACGTCCTCGCCAAGATGACGGTCCACACTAGTCTCTCTTTCGCAAAGGATGTCGTCGAGCGCTGTTGCTATGCGGCATATGTGTTGGTGCCGTTTGCCTCCATCCATGCCTATTTTGATGCAGCCACTATCGACATCCTAGCATATGCATCGGTTGGAGTCATCTCCAGCATTGACGTGAGAACCAGCCATGCTGCAGTGGTACAACGTTCTCCATGTCATCGAGATTGAAAGGCTCATTCAACTAACTAGCCCCCTCGAATAACCATCTGCTCCAAACTACTTGCTCATATTTTATTCGATTGGTTGTGTCAACTCTCATTCACAAAACTCAATTCCCATTATTAACTGAAAAACAAGAAGAACACATGCTCCTTTAAAAGAAGAAGAAGAACGTATGCTGAAAACACAGGAGATGGCATGACACTTGGTATCGTGTGATGCAGAGAGCCCATCGCATCGTGGAGGTTGTCGGAGAGCAAGACAACGTAGATGGCAGGGTCCGCTGGGGCACCGGAGTCGCCGAAGTCGCGGAGGTCAGGGACCAGGGCGCGACGAGCGCGGCCATCTGGTGGTGCCACTATGCCAGAGACCCAGGAATCATGGAGGAGGAGCACTGTCCGGACGGTGGCGGAGCTCTGCTCAGCCGGACACGCTGCTCACGTTGGTGTTCCAGTGCGTCGCATGTCGCCGATGGCTGGACTCCTTCATGCTCGCCTCATTGCCCCTGTGCGATCTTCTCGTATCAAATTAAATCCATCTTAATTAGAGAAGTTGGCACACACGGACACATGGTGGTCTAATATTGGCCCTGCACAGTATTTCCTGCAGGTGAGCCGAACCCGAGGTCGGGGTTATCCTCCTTTTTAAAAAAAATTCTTCCAAATATACCGGTGTTTCAGAATACTTTAGATAACACTATTATGAGATATTAAGTTCTGAAAGAATGTTGGGAGATGTTAGGTCTATAAGTAATGCCACCTAATATTATGATGCCATTTAGTTGTATTAATTTACTTAGAAGTTAAAATGCTAGAGACATGTCATATGGTAGCCAAGAGCCTCACCTCTGGATTTGGCCGCACAGTTGGTCTCTTAGAGCATCTCCAGCCGTTGGCTCCTCCAGGAGGCATAAAAATCGTTGCCTGGGGGCGAGCCGGTGTTATAATCGGTGCTGGGGGCGGTTGGGCACCCACCCGTCGCCCCCAGGCACCGATATCGGCACATTTTTGGCGCAAATGTGCCCGCTTTTTGGCCCACTTTTGGTGAAAAATGGCCTGATATCGGCGCAAATCGGCCCGATATCGACGCGAGCTGGTGGTATAATCGGCGCTGGGGGCTTGAATTCTCAACATAATAAGTAATTTTTTTATCACATAGTTCATCACAGAAAATTTATAGCAATCAAATAGTTCAACAAATAGTTCAACAACAAATAGTTCAATACAAATTATATAGTTCAACAAATAAAACTCATATTTCATCACAAGTCGAGCTAGGCGTCACCCTTGATGCGGGGGAGATATATTTGGGCGACATTGTGCTCTCCTGGTCGACCCAGGACATCATCAATGATGACCTCTACAAAGGGCAGGTGCTCAGCTCAATCGATCCCTTGATAGTGCGAGTGAGCATCCTCTTCCTGTTTTTTAATCCGTGCGTGCGTGCGAGCTGCATCCAGGTGTCCAGACATGCTTAGGTTTCCCTGATTGATGAGTCGCTTGTAGCACATCGTCGTTTCACCGCTTGTTGGGCGGGCCATCCAAGTGGGTCATTTCGACCACTTGGTCTGGGCGTGGCGAAGATTTTGTAGGGTTTGGAATGGGTTCAATCGGGATGGCACTCAGGAAATCACGCGTGCCTGTAATTCATTCGAGCCAGCTAATAAATATACTATGGATTCGGAATACGATGACTATGTTGACAAAAATGATACGCCAACTTTAATAATATATGGCTGCATGCATCACCCTGATGATGGGGGTTCGGCTCACCTGCAGGGATCCCTGCAGGAAATAATGAGTAGGGCCAATAATAGACCGCCGTGTGTCCGGGTGGGCCAACTTCGGCGCTGGTCTCTCCTTCGACCAAGTGCACGTTGCGCTTGCATATGACGTCCTCGCCAAGATGACGGTCCACACTAGTCTCTCTTTCGCAAAGGATGTCATCGAGCGCTGTTGCTATGCGGCATATGTGTTGGTGCCGTTTGCCTCCATCCATGCCTATTTTGATGCAGCCACTATTGACATCCTAGCATATGCATCGGTTGGAGTCATCTCCAGCATTGACGTCAGAACCAGCCATGCTGCAGTGGTACAACGTTCTCCATGTCATCGAGATTGAAAGGCTCATTCAACTAACTAGCCCCCTCGAATAACCATCTGCTCCAAACTACTTGCTCACATTTTATTCGATTGGTTGTGTCAACTCTCATTCACAAAACTCAATTCCCATTATTAACTGAAAAACAAGAAGAACACATGCTCCTTTCAAAAGAAGAAGAAGAACGTATGCTGAAAACACAGGAGATGGCATGACACTTGGTATCGTGTGATGCAGAGAGCCCATCGCATCGTGGAGGTTGTCGGGGAGCAAGACAACATAGATGGCAGGGTCCGCTGGGGCACCGGAGTCACCGAAGTCGCGGAGGGTAGGGACCAGGGCGCGACGAGCGCGGCCATCTGGTGGCGCCACTATGCCAGAGACCCAGGAATCATGGAGGAGGAGCACTGCCCGGACGGTGGCGGAGCTCTGCTCAGCCGGACACGCTGCTCACGTCGGTGTTCCAGTGCGTCGCATGTCGTCGGTGGCTGGACTCCTTCATGCTCGCCTCATTGCCCCCGTGCGATCTTCTCTTATCAAATTAAATCCATCTTAATTAGAGAAGTTGGCCCACACGGACACGTGGTGGTCTAATATTGGCCCTGCACAGTATTTCCTGCAGGTGAGCCAAACCCGAGGTCGGGGTTATCCTCCTTTTTAAAAAAAATCTTCCAAATATACCGGTGTTTTAGAATACTTTAGATAACACTATTATGAGATATTAAGTTCTGAAAGAATGTTGGGAGATGTTAGGTCTGTAAGTAATGCCACCTAATATTATGATGCCATTTAGTTGTATTAATTTACTCAGAAGTTAAAATGCTAGAGACATGTCATATGGTAGCCAAGAGCCTCAACTCTGTATTTGGCCGCACAGTTGGTCTCTTAGAGCATCTCCAGTCGTTGGCTCCTCCAGGAGACATAAAAATCGTTGCCTGGGGGCGAGCCGATGTTATAATCGGCACTGGGGGTGGTTGGGTACCCACCCGTCGCCCCGAGGCACCGATATCGGCACATTTTTGGCGCAAATGTGCCCGCTTTTCGGCCCACTTTTGGTGAAAAATGGCCTGATATCGGCGTAAATCGGCCCGATATCGGCGCGAGCCGGTGGTATAATCGGCGCTGGGGGCTTGAATTCTGAACATAATAAGTAATTTTTTTATCACATAGTTCATCACAGAAAATTTATAGCAATCAAATAGTTCAACAACAAATAGTTCAATACAAATTATATAGTTAAACAAATAAAACTCATATTTTATCACACGTCGAGCTAGGCGTCACCCTTGATGCGGGGGAGATATATTTGGGCGACATTGTGCTCTCCTGGTCGACCCAGGACATCATCAACGATGACCTCTACAAAGGGCAGGTGCTCAGCTCAATCGATCCCTTGATAGTGCGAGTGAGCATCCTCTTCCTGTTTTTTAATCCGCGCGTGCATGCAAGCTGCATCCAGGCGTCCAGACATGCTTAGGTTTCCCTGATTGATGAGTCGCTTGTAGCACATCGTCGTTTCACCGCTTGTTGGGCAGGCCATCCAAGTGGGTCATTTCGACCGCTTGGTCTGGGCGTGGTGAAGATTTTGCTAGGGTTTGGAATGGGTTCAATCGGCATGGCACTCAGGAAATCACGCGTGCCTGTAATTCATTCGAGCCAGCTAATAAATATACTATGGATTCGGAATACGAGGACTATGTTGACAAAAATGATACGCCAACTTTAATAATATATGGCTGCATGCATCACCCTGATGATGGGGGTTCGGCTCACCTACAGGGATCCCTGCAGGAAATACTGAGTAGGGCCAATAATAGACCGCCATGTGTTCGTGTGGGCCAACTTCGGTGCTGGTCTCTCCTTCGACCAGGTGCATGTTGCGCTTGCATATGACGTCCTCGCCAAGATGACGGTCCACACTAGTCTCTCTTTCACAAAGGATGTCGTCGAGCGCTGTTGCTATGCGGCATATGTGTTGGTGTCGTTTGCCTCCATCCATGCCGATTTTGATGCAACCACTATCGACATCCTAGCATATGCATCGGTAGGAGTCATCTCCAGCGTTAACGTGAGAACCAGCCATGCTGCAGTGGTACAACGTTCTCCATGTCATCGAGATTGAAAGGCTCATTCAACTAACTAGCCCCCTCGAATAACCATCTACTCCAAACTACTTGCTCACATTTTATTCGATTGGTTGTGTCAACTCTCATTCACAAAACTCAATTCCCATTATTAACTGAAAAACAAGAAGAACGTATGCTGAAAGACACAGGAGATGGCATGACACTTGGTACCGTGTGATGCAGAGAGCCCATCGCATCGTGGAGGTTGTTGGGGAGCAAGACAACGTAGATGGCAGGGTCCGCTGGGGCGCTAGAGTCGCCGAAGTCGCGGAGGTCAGGGATAAGGGCGCGACGAGCGTGGCCATCTGGTGGTGCCACTATGCCAGAGACCCAGGAATCATGGAGGAGGTGCACTGCCCGGACGGTGGCGGAGCTCTGCTTAGCCGGACACGCTGCTCACGTCGGTGTTCCAATGCATCGCATGTCGCCGATGGCTGGACTCCTTCATACTCGCCTCATTGACCTCGTGCGATCTTCTCGTATCAAATTAAATCCATCTTAATTAGAGAAGTTGGCCCACACGGACACGTGGTGGTCTAATATTGGCCCTGCACAGTATTTCCTGCAGGTGAGCCGAACCCGAGGTCGAGGTTATCCTCCATTTTAAAAAATATTCTTCCAAATATACCGGTGTTTCAGAATACTTTAGATAACACTATTATGAGATATTAAGTTCTGAAAGAATGTTGGGAGATGTTAGGTCTATAAGTAATGCCACCTAATATTATGATGCCATTTAGTTGTATTAATTTACTTAGAAGTTAAAATGCTAGAGACATGTCATATGGTAGCCAAGAGCCTCACCTCTGGATTTGGCCGTACAGTTGGTCTCTTAGAGCATCTCCAGCCGTTGGCTCCTCCAGGAGGCATAAAAATCGTTGCCTGGGGGCGAGCCGGTGTTATAATCGGCACTGGGGGCGGTTGGGCACCCACCCATCGCCCCTAGGCACCGATATCGGCACATTTTTGGCGCAAATGTGCCCGCTTTTTGGCCCACTTTTGGTGAAAAATGGCCTGATATCGGCGCAAATCGGCCTGATATTGGCGCGAGCCGGTGGTATAATCGGCGCTGGGGGCTTGAATTCTCAACATAATAAGTAATTTTTTTATCACATAGTTCATCACAGAAAATTTATAGCAATCAAATAGTTCAACAACAAATAGTTCAATACAAATTATATAGTTCAACAAAGAAAAACTCATATTTCATCACACGTCGAGCTAGGCGTCACCCTTGATGCGGGGGAGATGGATTTGGGCGACATTGTGCTCTCCTGGAAGACCCAGGACATCATCAACGATGACCTCTACAAAGGGCAGGTGCTCAGCTCAATCGATCCCTTGATAGTGCGAGTGAGCATCCTCTTCCTGTTTTTTAATCCGCGCGTGCGTGCGAGCTGCATCCAGGCGTCCAGACATGCTTAGGTTTCCCTGATTGATGCGTCACTTGTAGCACATCGTCGTTTCACCGCTTGTTGGGCGGGCCATCCAAGTGGGTCATTTCGACCACTTGTTCTAGGCGTGGCGAAGATTTTGCTAGGGTTTGGAATGGGTTCAATCGGCATGGCACTCAGGAAATCACGCGTGCCTGTAATTCATTCGAGCCAGCTAATAAATATACTATGGATTCGAAATACGATTACTATGTTGACAAAAATGATACGCCAACTTTAATAATATATGGCTGCATGCATCACCCTGATGATGGGGGTTCGGCTCACCTGCAGGGATCCTTGCAGGAAATAATGAGTAGGGCCAATAATAGACCGCCATGTGTCCGTGTGGGCCAACTTCGGCGCTGGTCTCTCCTTCGACCAGGTGCACGTTGCGCTTGCATATGACGTCCTCGCCAAGATGACGGTCCACACTAGTCTCTCTTTCGCAAAGGATGTCGTCGAGCGCTATTGCTATGCGGCATATGTGTTGGTGCCGTTTGCCTCCATCCATGCCTATTTTGATGCAGCCACTATCGACATCCTAGCATATGCATCGGTTGGAGTCATCTCTAGCATTGACGTGAGAACCAGCCATGCTGCAGTGGTACAACATTCTCCATGTCATCGAGATTGAAAGTCTCATTCAACTAACTAGCCCCCTCGAATAACCATCTGCTCCAAACTACTAGCTCACATTTTATTCGATTGGTTGTGTCAACTCTCATTCACAAAACTCAATACCCATTATTAACTGAAAAACAAGAAGAACACATGCTCCTTTCAAAATAAGAAGAAGAACGTATGCTGAAAGACACAAGAGATGGCATGACACTTGGTACCTTGTGATGCAGAGAGCCCATCGCATCGTGGAGGTTGTCGGGGAGCAAGACAACGTAGATGGTAGGGTCCGCTGGGGCGCCGGAGTCGCCGAAGTCGCGGAGGTCAAGGACAAGGGCGCGACGAGCGCGGCCATCTGGTGGTGCCACTATGCCAGAGACCCAGGAATCATGGAGGAGGAGCACTGCCCGGACGGTGGCGGAGCTCTGCTCAGCCAGACACGCTGCTCACATCAGTGTTCCAGTGCGTCGCATGTCGCCGGTGGCTGGACTCCTTCATGCTCACCTCATTGCCCCCATGCGATCTTCTCGTATCAAATTAAATCCATCTGAATTAGAGAAGTTGGCCCACACGGACACGCGGCGGTCTAATATTGGCCCTGCACAGTATTTCCTGCAGGTGAGCCGAACCCGAGGTCGGGGTTATCCTCCTTTTTTAAAAAAATTCTTCCAAATATACCGGTGTTTCAGAATACTTTAGATAACACTATTATGAGATATTAAGTTCTAAAAGAATGTTGGTAGATGTTAGGTCTGTAAGTAATGCCACCTAATATTATGATGCCATTTAGTTTTATTAATTTACTCAGAAGTTAAAATGCTAGAGACATGTCATATGGTAGCCAAGAGCCTCATCTCTGTATTTGGCCGCACAGTTGGTCTCTTAGAGCATCTCCAGCCGTTGGCTCCTCTAGGAGGCGTAAAAATCGTTGCCTGGGGGCGAGTCGGCGTTATAATCGGCGCTGGGGGCGGTTGGGCACCCACCCGTCGCCCCCAGGCACCGATATCGGCACATTTTTGGCGCAAATGTGCCCGCTTTTCGGCCCACTTTTGGTGAAAAATGGCCCGATATCGGCACAAATCGGCTCGATATCGGCGCGAATCGGCCCGGTATCGGCGTGAATCAGCCCATATCAGCGCGAGCCGGTGGTATAATCGGCGCTGGGGGCTTAAATTCTCAACATAATAAGTAATTTTTTTATCACATAGTTCATGACAGAAAATTTATAGCAATCAAATAGTTCAACAAATAGTTCAACAACAAATAGTTCAATACAAATTATATAGTTCAACAAATAAAAACTCATATTTCATCACACGTCGAGCTAGGCGTCACCCTTGAGCCTCGATAGGTGCTCCACCAGATCCTGCTGCAGTTGTTGATGCACCTGTGGGTCTCAGATCTCCTGACACATATTGAGGTAGGCAGTCCAGGTTGAGGACCCTGCCTATAGTATGGTTAAGTGTCAAATACTGGCTCTTCCTGCTCGCTCTCAATGATCATATTGTGCAAGATGACACAGCAAGTCATGATCTCCCACATCTGATCTTTTGACCAGGTCTGAGTAGGATACCGGACAACAGCAAATCGAGATTGGAGCACACCAAATGCCCGCTTGACATCCTTCCTGCAAGCCTCCCGAACCTTGGCAAAGTGGGACTTCTTGCCTCCTGGCACAACGTTTGAGATAGTCTTCACAAATGTAGACCATCTCGGATAGATGCCATCAGCTAGGTAGTACCCCTTGTTGTAGTGCCGTCCATTGACCTCGAAGTTCACCAAAGGAGAATGACCTTCAACAAGCTTGGCAAAGACAAGAGAGCACTGCAGCACGTTGATGTCATTGTGAGTTCCTGTCATACCAAAGAAGGAGTGCCAAATCCAGAGGTCCTGTGTGGCCACCGCCTCAAGTACCACACCGCAACCGCCTTTGGCGCCTTTGTACATCCCCTTCCAAGCAAATGGGAAGTTCTTCCATTTCTAATGCATGCAGTCGATGCTTCCAAGCAGCCCAGGAAATCCTCTTGCTGCATTCGGTGCTAAGATCCGAGTAGTGTCTTCCGCATTGGGTATTCACAAGTATTACAGTCCAAAAACTGCCACCACTGCCCTGCAGAACTTGTAGAAACACTCAATGGTCGTGGACTCGGCCATGCGCCCATAGTCGTCGAGTGAATCACCGGGAGCTCCGTATGCAAGCATCCTCATTGCTGTCGTGCACTTCTGGATTGAGGTGAATCCAAGTTTGCCAGTGCAATCCTTCTTGCACTTGAAGTAGCTGTCGAACTCCCGGATGGAATTCACAATCCTGAGGAAAAGCTTTCAGCTCAACCGATAACGGCACCGAAATACTTTGTCGTCACGCAATGGAGCGTCGATGAAGTAGTCAGAGTAGAGCATGCAGTAGCCTTCCAGATGATGTCGGTTCTTTGCTTTCATCTGCCCCGGCACCGAGCCACCTCACCGCAGCTTTTCATTGCTCGCGAGCAGGCTGGCGAGGGCCGCTCATGAGATGTTCCTCTCCCTGGACGTCGGCATCGGCTTCCTCCTCCAGCAGCGTGGTGAGCGCCTCCTTGTCGTCCGAGTCCGTTGCCAAGCAGGCAAATCGCGGAACGCATTGCGGGCGTGGTGGGCGCACACCCGCCGGTACACCACCCTACGTGGCCGGAATGCCGGACAAATCGCCCGGACGGTGGTGGAGAGGTTGCCGTGGTGAAGCCTCCTCTCTTTCCCGGCGGGGAATGGCCTATCTAGCGGTGTTGGGCGGTGGGCGGCGCCGGGATCGGTAGGGTGGCGGTCGAGCGCGTGGGGGGTCGGAGGCGAATCTGGATGGTTGGCTTGACTTTTCGCCTGACAGTGTGGCCCTGGCGTGTTTTTCCCTTGCGCTGAGCCGCCGAGCGCCCCCCAGTGCGTCGGGTTCGGCCTGCGATCGCCGGGACCAAAAACGGGCCGAGCCGGCAGATTTCGCCGTCTTGGGGGCGCGACTGGGGTTTTTTTCGGCGTCGGCGTGTAAAAAGTCGCCTGGGGGGCTGTTGGGGGCGCGGTTGGAGATGCTCTTAGCATAGTTGCATACCGTTTGTGCCTTCACGTTGCTACATTCTAGATTTTTGCTATCCTTAACCGTATTCCCATTTACTGTTTTTATGTAAGTTGAGGCTACTCCTTGCAGCTTCCTCTCACTTGACCACTATCTCAAATCGTATCGCGCACCTCTGATTGAAGAAACAAGGTCAAATCTATGCTCACGCCTTGAACTCATCGTAGAAGGACCCACTTCGAAAATACTTTCTATGGAGGCAACACAGAAGCCAGAAGTGTACTATATGGATGTGGACTTTGGGGATTATGGGGCGGTTTATTCCGTGGAGGCTCATACTGTAAGGTATGGCGATGTGTTTATTTTGTCTAGCGTGAAACCTGAAGCTACAGAGGACTTCAGCTGCTATGGAGTGACATATTACTTGGCAATGGTTACTGACATTTGCATGGATGATAATGATGAATGTCAGAAGCATTTCAAAATCAAGGTTGCAAAAGATATTGGCTTGGAAGAAGACTTACAAAAGCTCAGATATGCAATATTTCTCGGTAATATCATAAAAAACATGTGGATATGGAAAGCACTGAGCTTTGACAAGCACATGAATAACAATTTCACACTGATCGAGTCTCTCTTAGCCCCCACAAATTCGGTAATAGGACATGTATAGTTGCCTTTAGGTTTTACTTAATACTTTATTACCAGGAGTATCTAGCTTTTTTGAGCTCTTCTTTGTTGGCTCTTTTGTAGGGTGGTGATGTCTGTGGTATCTGTGCTAAACATGGTGGAGAACATTTGGCTTGTTTTACAGAGCAACTATTAGCGATGAATCGTAATAAATTGCAAATGGATGTTATTGAATCTGTCATCTCAGTTGTAAGATGTAGGCATCTGAACCTCATGAAGCTTATACAAGGTATACCAGGTACTGGAAAGACCCACACTGTTAGTGCTTTACTGTGGGCTTTGGCTTCTATGAAATGCATAACTCTAACACGTGCTCCCACAAATGTTGTTGTAATTGGGGTTTGCACTCATTTCCTGCAGAACTTCAAGGATTTCAACAAAACAATTGATGACAATGGTCTACCCTTTTCTCTTGGAGATGTCTTGCTATTTGGGAACAAGTATAAGATTAACATAACCGGAGATCTTTAGGAAGTTTTCTTAGATTTTTGTGTCAATGAAATTGTTGAATGCTTTTCATCGTTGTCTGGATGGAGGTGCAAACTAACTTCGATGATATCATTTTTGAAGACTGTGGTTCTCAGTATGATAGGCTTCTTGAGGAGGATGGAAATAGTGATGCCGTGTGCAATCTGGATGTCCTAAAGAGTCAATTCAATGTGACAGCAATATCTCTTAAAATATGTATTAAGAATTTGTGGATTCACCTCCCTGGTAGGTGCTTTTCACATGATAGTATCAGCAATATATCCTCATTGTTTAACATGCTAGAGAAATTCGATGCCCTCCTGTGTGATATTGATTTAACTAGCAAGAGCTTAAAAAGGGGCTTTGGTGGTCTCTCAAGTGAAAACTCAGCTTGTGTGCAGCCGATATCTTTTATTGAAAAGGAACTAGATGGAGTAAGGTTCACATGCCTTAAATTGCTGAAGGATCTTCGGCATTCACTTAATTTACCAATTGGAGTAGGCAAAAACTGGGTCCAGCGCTACTGTATGCATAATGTTGTGCTTTTTTCTGTACTACCTCTAGTTCTTACCGACTGCATCATATGGAGATTGAACCACTCGATGTGTTAATTGTCGATGAGGCTACGCAAGTGCGAGAATGTGAATTGGTGATCCCACTACGTCTGCATCAGTTGAAACATGCTGTTTTGCTAGGAGATGACTGCCAGCTGAGTGCAATGGTTAAAAGCCAGGTAAGGTTTTATCTTGCCCTCTCTATATCATATAGTTTTATTTCTTAGACATCGGTGCATATATCCACAACATCGGCTTATGTGCAAAAATACTTCGACAATTTTTTCATGAAAAATAACAAAGGGTACGTCTTAACTTTTGCTCCGCCTTTATTGATCTGTTCTTATACAATTAATCCTATATTTCATTGTTTACCTCTAGATGTGCAAAGAAGCTGGATTCAGAATAAGTCTTTTTGAGAGATTGGTTATGCTGAATTTTGAAAAGCATTTGCTGAATATACAGTACCGCATGAGTTCTTGTATCAGCTCATTTCCAATCGATCAGTTTTATGAGAGGAAGATTTTAGATGGTCCAAATGTCTTGTCTCCTTCCTGAAAGCAATAATGAAGCGTCTCAACTCCCTGGTCGGGAGCCCGCGATGTTTATATAGATTGTAAATGTGAAGTACAAGGCAGTCCGTTGTTGTAACCGAACAAAATACAAGAGAGAGAGAGGAGACCGGGATAAAGGGAGTTGTAATAGGACAGGAGATCTATCCCTAGATATTCAGGTGTGAGGCGCAAGATAAGAACCCTTGATGCCTCCACATTAACATGTTTAACACCCTCCCTTAATCTGAACTGCGCAAGTTTAGATTACGCTTAAACTCCTCAAACGGCCTTGTAGCCAGTGCCTTTGTAAACCCATCAGCAACTTGATCCTTCGAGTGAACAAATCGAATGTCTAATTCCTTGTTGGCAACTCTTTCCCTCACAAAGTGATAATCAATTTCAATGTGTTTAGTACGTGCATGAAACACAGGATTAGCTGACAAGTATGTCGCACCAAGATTGTCACACCAAAGACAAGGTGTCCGAATGTTATATATGCCAAGTTCCTTGAGCATAGACTTCACCCAAATAATTTCTGCTATTGTATTGGCAAGTGCTTTGTATTCTGCTTCAGTACTAGATCTGGAAACTGTGGCCCATTTCTTTGCACACAAAGAAATCAAGTTGGGACCAAAGAACACTGCAAAGCCACCAGTTGATCGTCTATCATCCAAGCAACCTGCCCAGTCAGAATCAGAGAAGGCACTAACAAGAGTGGATGGTGACTTACTGAAGGTTAGACCAACACTTGGAGTGTTTTTCACATATCTCAGTATACGTTTGGCTGCCGTCCAATGAGCAGTGGTTGGTGCATGAAGATACTGACAAACCTTGTTTACTACAAAGGAGATATCAAGCCTGGTGAGAGTCAAGTACTGAAGCGCATCCACCAGACTTCTATATTTGGTGCCATCCTCTTGATTCAAGAGTTCTCCTTCAACAAGTGTGAGTTTCTCTGAACTAGACACAGGTGTTGGGGAAGGTTTGCAACCCTGCAACCCAGCTGTCCTCAAAAGATATGTAGTATACTTTTCCTGAGAAAGATGAAGACCACCTTCTTTGTTTCTCTTGACCTCAATGCCAAGGAAAAAATGCAAGTCACCAAGATCCTTAAGAGCAAATTCTGAGTTCAAATCTGACAAGAGGGATGTCACTGCTTCATTAGATGAGCTTGTGACAATAATATCATCAACATAGATAAGCACAAAAACTGAAGTGTTCAACTTATTGTAAAAAAACAGTGATGTGTCAGATTTTGAAGGAGTGAAACCAAGTTGTTGCAATTTTGTACTCAACCTAGAGTACCATGCTCTGGGGGCTTGCTTCAGTCAGAGTGATCTGTCAAGCCTGCATATGTGAGACGGTTTGTTTTTGTCCTCAAACCCAGGAGGTTGCTTCATGTACACTTCCTCTTCCAGAACACCATGAAGAAACGCATTCTGCACGTCTAGCTGTCTAAGACTCCATCCTCTAGACACAGCAATGGATAGAACAAGACGAATGGTAGCAGCCTTAACAACAGGACTGAATATATCTTCATAATCTATGCCATACCTGTGTTTAAAACCTTTTGCAACAAGCCTGGCTTTATAACGATCAATCGTGCCATCAAACCTTGTTTTGATCCTGAACACCCATTTGCAGTCAATCACATTTTTACCTTGCCGTGAGGGAACTAAATGCCACGTGTTATTCTTCTGAAGAGCATGATATTCATCCTCCATAGCCTTTTTCCAACTAGGATCAGCAAGAGCTTCCTTATATGTGCGGGGTTCTCCTGTGGAAGCAGCCAAACCAAATTTAACTTTATAATTTGTAGGTTGAATCACACCTGCATGGAGACATGTACGAGGTGGTGTAGCAACAGCATGCGTTGGCGCTGAAGATCCAGATGCACCAGCATCAGCAGAATCGGCAATCTCCCCCTGGATCGAGCCTGGCGATCCCGAGGAACCAGGCACAGGATCTTCTGCAGCCTGCAGAACCAGAGGAGAAGACGGGATGGCCACAGAGGATCCGGGCGGGGCGGAATCCAGCTGGGAGGGCGCGCTCGGTGCGGTTGCCACAGATGGGACCCGTCTGGTGTAGGCCCGAGGTTCAGCCGGGAACCTGGTTGGTTGGTGGAGCGCGTCCGCGGGTCGGACCCAGGCGCAGACCGATGCGGGCTGGCACGGGATTGGCGTGGAGCAGGCGCAGGCGCAGGATGGGACGAAGGAGCGGATCCCGGCGTAGATCCTGTCGACACTGGCACGACTGGAAGCGCAGATCCCGAAGACGATTGCAGTGGCTCCATCACGATAGCTACAGGGCACAACGGAGCACTATTTTCAGCAGAAATTGCACCGTTTTGGACCCCGTTTTCAGCACATGCTCCACCTGTAGCAGCAGACTCAGAAGACAGATTAGAAGAATTAGTCAAATTTAAGTTAATACAATCATCGAGTTCCACAGGAGTAATGCCGGAAAGATGAGATGGGAGGAGAAGTATTTCCTTTCGAAGGAGAGCTCCGGCATTCGGATGGAGTTTGGCAAATGGGAATTGAGTTTCATCAAACACAGCATCACGGGAGATGTACACATGACCGGTGGGCACATCAAGACACTTAACACCTTTATGTTGTGCACTATAACCAAGAAAGACACACTGTTGAGATCGAAACATAAGTTTCCGAGAGTTGTAGGGACGAAGGTTTGGCCAACAGGCACACCCAAAACACGAAGTGTATTATAATCTGGTGTGACGTGAAGAAGGCGTTCAGTGGGGGTTTCATTGGCAATAGTGCGACTAGGCCACATATTGATAAGATGTACTGCCGTGAGAAACGCTTCGTCCCAAAATTTTAAAGGCATAGAGGTGGAAGCTAGGAGGGCAAGACCTACTTCAACAATGTGTCGATGTTTCCGTTCAGCAGAGCCATTTTGTTGATGAGCATGCGGGCAGGACACGTGATGAGAAATTCCTATCTTTTGAAAAAAAGAATTAAGCTTCTCATATTCACCACCCCAGTCTGATTGCACGGCAAGGATTTTGCGATCAAAATTTCATTCAACAAGTGCTTGAAAGTTATGAAAAACTTGGAAGACGTCAGATCGTTTTTTAAGAAGATATATCCAGGTGTATTTGCTATAATCATCAATGAAACTCACATAGTAAGAGTGTCTACCAACGGAGGTGGGTGCTGGACCCCAAACATCAGAGAAAAAAAGTTGCAATGGCTGAGTAGACACACTAGTAGAAATAGGATAAGGCAACTGAGGACTTTTTGCTCTTTGACAAGAATCACAAATAGTTTCTAAATTTCGCTCACCAACAACTAGGAGTTTATTTTTACTAAGAATTTGATGAACAGTAGCGAACGAGGGATGACCTAAACGACTGTGCCACCTTTCTGCAGAAAGCTTGATGGCACCATAGACTTGTTTGTTGAACTGACAATATTGAGGAAGCAACGCATAGAGTCCTTGCACACATGTACCCCTATGGAGAACTCTCTTCGTGACCTGATCCTTGATCAAAAAGAAGAACAGGTGAAACTCAAGAAATACATTATTATCAAGAGCAATACGATGGACGGAAAGAAGAGTTTTGGAAGCATTGGGTACATGCAAGATATCTTTCAGAACTAGATTTTTATGTGGAGTTTTGATAATTGATTGACCAATATGACTAATCTTCATACCTGCACCGTTTGCTGCGGTGTAAATTTGATCGTGGCCGTGGTATTTTTCTTGCATCGTCACCTTATCGAGTTCTCCGGTGATGTGATTGGTTGCACCCGTGTCTAAGTACCAATTGGTATCGACACCATACGATGCATCAGCTATAGCAGTAACTTTTTTCTTTTGGGATGCGTCATCAGCATAACGCCAATCACAATCTTTGGCGATATGGTTAGTTTTTTTGCAAATTTGACAACGACCTTCATACCCCTGAAAGTTGTTGCGCCCTCTGCTGTTGCATCGAGGAGGGTAGCCGCCACTGTTGTTTCCCTGGTGATAATGGCCACCACCACCACCATAGTGGCTGCTGCCACCATTGTTGCTGTTGTAGCCGCCGCCACCGTTGTGGCCGCCGCCGCTGTTGTTGTAGCTACCGCCACTGCCACCTGGACGAGATCTGCCACCACCACCATCCTTCTGCTGACCACGGGAGCCTTTGTTGGGACCCTGGCGGCCACGAGAAGCAATGTTGGCGGAGGACTTGAAGTTGCCAGCGCCTGTCCCATGGAACATCTCGACGCGCTGGTCGAAATTGGCTACCATCGCGAAGAGGTTCTCGACGGTGACTGGATGAGTACGTGCGTCCAAGGCGGAGATGATGGGCTGATACTCCATGTCAAGCCCCGCGAGGATGAATGACACCAGCTCGTCCTCCCCGATCGGTTTGCCTGTTGCCGCAAGCTCATTAGAGAGAGCACGCATGTGCCTGAAGTAGGTTGCCGCCGGCTGGTTGCCCTTCTGGGCGTTGGTGAGGGAGGCCCGTATTTTGTTGACGCGGGAGAGCGATACAGCGGAGAACATGTTGCTCAGGGCCGTCCAAATCGCATGTGATGTTTCCATCGATGCAACCTGAACCAGCACCTCCTTGGAGAGATTGCGAAGGAGATATGCGACGATCTGTTGATCTTGAATTAACCAGGGGGCATAGTCAGGGTTGGTGATTACCTGATCCTTGCCGTCCTTGTCCTTGGTAGTGATGATCTTGGGAGGTTCTGCCATGGTTTTGTCGATGTAGCCATACAGGCCGGTGCCCATTATCTGGGATCGCGCCTGGGCTCGCCAGAGGACATAGTTCGTCTGGGTGAGCGGCTCGGAGACGTTGTAGTTGAGGCCGGAGGAGACCGGAGCGGCATCGGTAGACATGGCAGTGAGATGGGTTTTGGGAGATCGATGAGGAGAGGCTAGACGTGGTGGAAGAAACCTGCTCTGTATACCATGAAAGCAATAATGAAGCATCTCAACTCCCTGATCGGGAGCCCGTGATGTTTATATAGATTGTAAACATGAAGTACAAGGCAATCTATTGTTGTAACCGGACAGAATACAAGAGAGAGAGGAGATCGGGATAAAGGGAGTTGTAATAGGACAGGAGATCTATCCCTAGATATTCAGGTGTGAGGCGCAAGACAAGAACCCTTGACGCCTCCACATTAACATGTTTAACACTTCCTATAACAAGGAATACACAAGCCTCCCTTTTGGCAGCTACACTTTTATAAATGTCATTGATGGAAGGGAAGACAAAGATGGCACTGAAAATAGTTGGAGGAACATGGCTGAAGTTGCTATCGTTTTGCATCTGATACAAAACATCTTCAAATGTATGTCTATGCTGAACCTATCCTTTTTAACTGTAGCATCCTTTCTTGAGCACTCTGCTAATTCTTAATCTGATTTTCTATATGAAGTTAAGTACCTGATAGAGTGATAGACATGGACCTAGATAGAGTGGAAGTAGGTAGTATTAAGTTTAAGGGGTTTGCTTAAGTACATCCCCTTTACAAAATTACGGATCTCAAATCCACTTAAGAAAAGGGCATTATCATACTTAAACATATTAAAATAGATTGGATGTTCCGTTACTAGCGTTGTTATCGTCTGGGTGGAACTAACAAACCAAATCCCAGAAATCTCGGTCTTTGGCGAACAAAATTAATGGCAGCCATATCTTATCTCCTCGTTTTGAATTTTAGTGTTAGCTCATACCTTTTATTTTGAACTGGCGTTGGATCATACTTCCCTACTACATGTGGTGCTTCTCATTCAAATGTACACAGTGAATCCTGTAAAATTTGTGAATCTTTTCGCTACTTCGTGCTAATGGTAGAGGCACTGTTTTAGTTCAACTAATCTTATTAGCAAGGGAATGTAGACACTGTCTGTGAAAAACTAACGCAAGCATACATCTATTTGGAATCTGGCCACCATGACCAACAACAAGATAGGGATCCGGCCAACTCAATTTTCTTAGGACAGGGTAGATTGGAGATAGATCTTCCGTGAAGTCACTCCTGAAATTCACAAAATTATTCGTAAAAAAGGGGGGAATCACACAACAATAGACGTAATTAGTTTTGTGAGGCTTTTGTAGTATTTACAATTTTATGGACTATACTACCCTTTTTATTAAAAAAAGATATGTTTTAATCTCAACTGTTGATTTAATTAAGGGGGTGCACTAAAGTAGAACCCTTAAGCTAATTGCTGGCTTATACAGAGCCAATTTAAGTTTGCTTTAGAAATTTCCTCACTAGTCTTAAATGAAAAAGCAGAGCACCTGCTGTTGCCTATCAATTTTGTATCCTCACTAGTAGTGAAAAGAGTCTAGTGAAAAGATTGACTCCTGAAGATTAGTAACATACCATCTTGTTCTTTTGTGTAGCCTGAGAGGGTTAGGCCAAGGGCTCAGTATCGGTGTAGTCTCTCCATATAGCTGTCAAGTTGGTGTAATTAAAGATAGACTCGGCAACAAATACGATACATGTGATGGCTTTCATGTGAGGGTCAAGTCCATTGATGGTTTCCAAGCCGAAGAGGATGATATAATCATAGTATCAACTGTTAGGTCCAATGGGAGTGGAGGTCTTGGATTTCTTTCCGATAACCGAAGAACAAATGTTGCTCTTACTAGAGAAAGGTGCACACCAATTCTTTGGTTTGTTACCGTTCAGGGTATGTTTGACTATAGTATATATAAATAAGGTGAATGCTTTATTTGATGTAGGCACTGCCTTTGGATTGTTTGAAATGCTACTATGTTATATAAAAGTGGGACAGTCTGGAAAAACCTTATTGATGATGTAATAAGACGAAAATGTATTTCCAATGCCAGTAATGATGCAACTATGTGCAAGTTAGTTTTGCACGTAAAGCAAAAACTTGATGAACTTGACAATCTTCTTAATGCTGATTCAACAATTTTCAGTAATACTAGATGGAAGGTAAGCACAAAAGTGATGCTTAGTCAGTTTAACTTTAGACATGCTTTCATTAGTTCCCCTAATTGTGACAAGTTGATTTTGTCAATTATGTGCACTGCACTTCTTCATATATCTATGTCTGGTGAGACTCATGTTTACCGTCAGGGACTTCAGTGTTGAATTAATATGTTTTGGACTATGTTCTCTTTTGCGTGGTCATGAAATACCTAGATGTGTCTCTGGTGAGACTCATGTTTACCGTTAGGGACTTCAGTGTTGAATTAATATGTTTTGGACTATGTTCTCTTTTGCGTGGTCATGAACTACCTAGATGTGTCTCTTTATTTTTTGGGATCATTTATATCATTTATTTGCATTTGCTAGTCTTTTTACTTACTCTGTAATTGGGTATTGAGAAGTTTGTCCTTAAGATGTACACGGGTATGTGCTATGTTAGACCATGCTATGTCAGTCATGTGGTTCCTTTGTACCATAACATGTGTTATGCCAGGTTATTACTTCCTCCGTCCCATAATATAAGTGTGTTGGTCGATGGCAACCAACACAATGGCTAGCTATCCTATGCCCTTAGCAATACAATGCCCTGTAAGAACACACACAGCTAACTCAAAATATTGCACATCAATTTGGTTCCTGCCTTCGTCCATAGGTCGTACAGCTGGAGTATCATGCTTGATGTGGCTCGTAACACCCTGTCGTTGCGCTCTAGCCAGAGCATCCGGACGACAAGAAGAATAAGTGTGTCAAATCCCTGCCGCGGAAGCTTCATCACTTGCCGGCATGCAGCAGGCAACCATGTCTGCGGGCTCCAGGTGATCCGTTGTCCGTTGCCTTAGACCGCATCACCCCAGGATTGATGTCCAAATGGCCCAGGAGTAGGGAAAGCCCACCGCTAGGTGATCATCAGTCTTTGGCTCCAACCCACAGAGGGCACACAACACGTGGTTCTTGGTCATTTCTTCTTTAAGCCATATCAACTTAAAGCTGAGATGAAATGCCTTTTCTGTATATTAGAAAAACAGAAAAATATTGTGTGCCAAGTTCCATTATACAGGGCTGCGCTTAACAAAACCATGGCCTCTTTGATTCAAAGGATTTTTATAGAAATTTGGGGGATTGCATTGCTAGAATTTTTCCTATGTGTTCTTTTATTTGTAAGGATACTAGGATCACCATTTGTAGGCATTTTTCCTACGGTTTCTATTGCACTACATTTCATTGGAAATTTTCCATCCACTCAAATATCTTAGAAGAATCGCTATGTTTTTCCTTGTAACATTCCAAATTTCCAATTTGGAATGTTATACATAGGTCATTCATGCATATCATATTTTATTGCATCTTGCTTTGCGATCCTAGGAAATCCTAAGCAACTCAAGGACCCACGGAGAGAGTTGGGGATTTCACCGTTTTCATATTTGAGTTTTCTCAAATTTCGAAACAAGGATTGTTTTGGTTTTATTATTTTTTCTCTCCAAAATATTTCATAATAAAATATATGAGAGGAGATAATATGACTTCTCCAAACTAAAAGAAATATTGGAGCAAAATATTAAAATCAAATAAATAATTTTATTCGGATTTTATTGCTATTTTGTTTGGATTAGAAAAATATGCATTTTTCAAAATTGCATTTCTAGCCAAAATAAATGTTCACTTTGTCCGAAATATTATTAGAGGACCGTGAAAATTTATTTCAGGATCTTTGGACTTCGTTTGGTATTTCTTTTATTTATTTTACTCCGTCTATTAAAAAAAAGAACGCGCACCGACCTAACGGGTTGTGTCCGACCCGGACACTGCCGCCAGGCCTTTTTAAGGCGACGCCGAGCCGCCCCAGCCCACCCAAGCCGCCCCGCCGCCCGAAACCCTAACCGTAGCCGCGCCGTCGCCTCCCGCCGCCGCCACCAGCCACCGCCGTCGTGCCGCTGCCGCCGCCGTCCGGTCCGTGCCGTGCCTCCACGCCGGATCTCGCCGGAGCCGCCGCCGTTGACCATGTTGACCGGTCGGTTTTTCTTTCAGTTAACCATGGTTTTTATATTTTCCGGTTTATTTTCTTAGATCGGTTTTTCGTTCGGTTTATTTGCTTAGCGGACATTCGTCCGATTGTTCGTTTAAACGAACGTTGTTCACTGCTTAGGTTCAGACAGCAAACGTTCGTTCGTTAGTCTTTTATTTTTATTTTATTTTCGGCCACGGACCTATCCACGATTATTTTTATCGTAGATTAGCCCCTGACCTTCAGACCCTCGTAACTTTTCAACCGTTTGTCCAAATCCAGTGAAACCAGCGCCATAATCTTTGTCTCGAGCCCCTCTTTCCGTTTAATCAACTTGAACAAGGTTTTTGACAAATTAAGATTTGGCTTCAAGCAGTTTTGTGTTCAAAGTTCTTTTGACCGTAGTTTCTATTCCGTAGCTCCAATTCGATTGATTCTTTCTGCAGATCGAATCTCTTTAGTTGAGTTTTACCCGTGCATCTTTGCTTGATTGTTTATGTATGCTATTGTTTGTTTGCGATAGAATTCCCGGAGTGCGCAGCGTGCTACTACGAGTCACTAAGTTTTGCGGATCATCAGCAAGGCAAGTAACACTTTGATCATACTCTTTTCTTACCCAGTTTTTATGCACTAGTTTCAACCCTCTAACATTGCATGAGTAGGATCTCTTAACATGTAGGTTTTGGGAAGTAGACGATGAGGTAGAACCTATTGCCCTTTTATTATCAAACCCTTGGGAGTTACTTCTACGTTATGGTTATATCGCCATGCTATGCTCGTAGACGTGGATTGGGTTTGAGAGTATCCATGAAAGATGTGAGATTGTTAATTAATGGTTAACTTAAGGTGGCCACTTAAACACACATCTGGGTGGATTGGTTGCGGGCACCTGAAGAATCCAGTGTTGTCCTAGGATATCCCGGAGTACCCGTGTGATCATCCTATGGTTTGCCACCCAGGCTCACAGGGATCATAAGATTATTCTTGCTAGAAACTTTCGTGTGCAGCCACAAGCTATTATGGGCTCTAGCATAGTGGAGTAAGTTGCATGACCTCTTCTAGTGGTAGGCTAGCAGATGTAGGGGATGTAGGTTGGTACGGTCTACCCGGGTTTAGAGTTAATGCTTCTGAAAAACTGTGTCTTGGTCGTCCGTTTTTCAAACACCATGTAGTGCGAGAAATCCAACGGAGCAGACCGAGTCTTGTGGGGAAAGTGCACAAACCCCTGCAGAGTGTACAAACCAATCATGGTTAGCCGTGTCCCCGGTTATGGACATCTTGAGTATCTGGATCTTGGATTATCATATTGTTCTCATCACTCTATTACTTAATTTGTTGGGATGTTAATTACTTCCTAATTGGGATTGAGTTGGAGGAACCTTCTCAATTTTCAACAACTACCATGATAGTTAAATAAAATAAATTCCTTTGTTGTAGGGAAAAATGGCTTTCCACAGAAACATTATAACCATAGAGCCTCCACCAGCCATATATGCATGTAGTGATAGCATTTACCTGTTCATTGCTCTACTGTGTTATATTGCCAGTATATTCCTTGTGCTGGCCCGTTTTCGGGCTGCAACATATCATGTTGTAGACTTTTCAAACGACGAGTAAGGTGCGCTAGGTCGTTTGTCGTGCACTCAGCTATGCCGTTGGAGTTGATGAACTCACTCTATCTTCCAAGTATTCCGATGTTATCTTATTTAGATGGCCTTAAGCCATATTATTGTAATAAGCTCTCTTTTTTAAGACTTTCTATGTAATAAGTGTGTGATTGCTACTCTGTTATAAATCCTTTGAAGTACTGTGTGTGTCAGCATTACCGATCCAGGGATGACACTTATGCACAGAGACTTGACCATTTGAGGTCGGGTCGCTACAAGATGGTATCAAAGCACACGATGAATGTAGGACACGACCACTAAAGATGAGCCATAGGTCACTCTTCTCTACTCATTTCTGACTTCTCTCCATTTTCTAGTCTATAGGGTGGCGGACACAAGGAATAAGTTTACACAGCCGGATGAAGACACACCTTTTGGACGACACTTGAAGGAAGTCACTAGGTACCTGACATTGGAATACCAAGCTTCACCGGGACCTACACCGCCACTTTACCAGAAGAGGAGCGTTGGATGATTCGAGTTCAAGTTCTCGGAAGGACATTCACGCCAGTAACTGAGTCCATAGAGTTTTCCTTCGATGCACCAACCTGGAGTCTAGGAAAGAGCATGTCAGCCCACATCGCCATAGGACGCATCGGCAAAGTTTATCACAAGGATCTTAAGGATACTATGTACCAGATATGTGGGCGCCGAGATGAGTAATGGGAGGTGATCAGCACCAGGAGGGACAGGTCCAACTTTCATCCAGGAGTTAAACCAGCACATTCGCCGATAGGAGAACCAAATGTGCGCAAGCATGATAGATTTAAAGAAGGTGATGACCAGGAACACGGAGCTAGAAGAGGAACTCAAGTCTACACGCAATGTATATGAGGAAGAAATCACAATACTAGTGGAGAAAAATGATGACCTGATAAGGAAGCTCGGAGTATTCATGGGAGACCCTACGCCAGGAGGACATGACGACCATCGCAAGGACTACATCATCATCGACAACACCGACTCCGACCCCAGTGATGATGATTATGAAGATGAAGCTGGAGCGGATATCATGGAGTCTTCCACCGATCAAAATTTCTAGATGACCACCATATGATCAGTAGTATTCCCCCATGTAAATAGTATAGTCCGAGCACTGTAACGGTAGTTAGATCGATTGTATGCCCTTGTTCGAAATTAATTTGGTGTGATATGTTTGTGTTTGACTCATGTGCATATGGGTAGTGATTTATCATTAGACCTCATTCTATTCTAATCTCTCCCCTCTAAACACATCAGATGCCTCCGAGACGTGACCTCGGGTTTGTCTTCCCACCGGAGCTCACTCAGTTGATCCAACAGCAGAATACACTGATGCAATTGCTAGTCCAGAACCAAGGCAACAACAACAACAACAATAACAAGAACAACCCACCGCCACCCCCTCCAGTTGACAACTTAGCCCGCTTTCTAAGGTTGCAGCCGCCGGTGTTTTCCAGTAGCACCGAGCCGATAGTTGTTTATGATTGGCTACACAGGATAGGAAGGCAGTTGACCACTGCAGGTTGCACAGATGCTGAGAAGGTGCGATTTTCCACACACCAATTGGATGGACCTCCAGCCTCATGGTAGGAGAATTACACGGCCACTTTTCCTATAGCCAATGTCACATGGGAGCAGTTTCAGCAAGCATTCCGCACTGCTCATGCTTCAACTAGAGCTATGAGCATGAAGAAGCGTGAGTTTCGCAACTTACGCCAGGGCAACCGTACTATGGGGTAGTATGTGGATGAGTTTAGCAAGTTAGCTCGTTATGCCCCAGATGACATGGCCACCGATGCCGCGAAATAGGAGAAGTTTATGGAAGGGCTGAATGATGAGATGAGTATGCAGTTCATGGTGGCAACATTTAACAACTATTAGGAGTTGGTAGATAATGCTCTTATGATTGAAGAGAAGCAGCAGCAGATTGAGAGCCGCAAAAGGAAGAATGGACAAGGGAGGTACAATTCAGGAGCTCAACAGAAACCTCGTTTCACCTCGAACTCGGGAGGATATACCCATAACCACGGAGGACATAACCACAATGGAGGAAGTTCGCATAACCATAGTGGCCCCAAGAATGGAAACGGGAATTGAGCAGTCAATAATCAGAACCGCTCTGACCCAGCCACACCCGCCAAGAGGGATCTAAGTCATGTTACTTGCTTCAAGTGCGGGAAGACTGGACATTACGCCACCGAATGTCCTGAAGAAAAGAATGGAAATGGCAATGGAAGATCTGGGAAGAAGCCCAACCCTTTCAACAAGGGACAAGTGAACCACGTGAACGTGGAGGAGGTTGAAGAGCGGCCAGATGCAGTTATCGGTAAATTTTTGGTTAAGTCATTTACCGCTCTCGTTCTTTTTGATACTGGTGCATCGCATTCATACATTTCAAGGGGATTTGTGGACAAGTTTAAGTTACCCACCTTAGCCCTTAGGACACCCTTGCTAGTAAGCTCACCAGGAGCAGAGTATATGGCCAGCCGATGGTGTGAACGGTTACCCCTAAACATTGGCAGCCATGTTTTCCCCTCAGACCTAATAATTCCGGAGTCACAAGGATTGGACGTAATACTGGGTATGGATTGGCTATCGAAGTATGGAGGAAACATTGATTGTGCTAGTAGGTCAATTCTGCTCACCACCCCAGAGGGAAAAAGGATTAAGTATGTATCCAGGCAAACACCAAAGAGGACTCACGTAAACTCCTTCACGGGCGTTGTTCAAGAGGAGGTGCCTGTAGTGAAGGATTACCCGGATGTATTTCCATAGGAACTATCGGGCGTGCCACCGAGTCGAGACATTGAGTTTTTGATAGAGCTATTGCCAGGCACCGGACCAATATCGAAGAGAACATACCAGATACCCGCAAATGATCTGGAGGAGATTAAGAAACAAATTAAGGAGTTAGTGGAGAAAGGTTACATTCGAGGAAGCTCGTCACCATGGGGATCCCCAGTGCTCTTGGTTGAGAAGAAGGACAAATCTCTGAGAATGGTGGTTGACTATCATGCACTGAATGAAGTGACGATCAAGAACAAGTACCCACTGCCGATGATCAATGATTTGTTTGACCAACTGCAAGGAACTAAAGTATTTTCCAAGATTGATCTATGATCAGGGTACCACCAGCTGAAGATTCGAGAACAGGATATACCTAAGACAGCTTTCACCATAAGGTACGGGTTATAGAGTACATGGTTATGTCATTTGGATTGACTAACGCCCCTGCCTATTTTATGAGTATGACGAATAAGGTGTTCATTGAGTTCTTGGATAAGTTTGTCGTGGTGTTCATTGATAATATTCTGGTATACCCGAAGAATGAAGAGGAGCACAAGGAGCATTTGCATTTTAGTTCTCGAGAAGCTCAGGGAACATTAGTTATATGGCAGGTTCAGCAAATGTGAGTTTTGGTTGAAGGAAGTGGGATTCCTTGGACATGTTATATCAGGAGAAGGTATAGCAGTAGACCCTACTAAGGTTCCGTCAGTCACTGAGTGGTTGGCACCCACTTTAGTTGGAGAGATCTGCAGCTTTCTAGGACTCGCAGGATATTATCGGAGATTCATTGAGAATTTCTCAAAGATTGCAAAGCCCATGACAGAGTTGTTGAAGAAGGACACCAAGTTCAAATGGATAGATGAATGTGAGGCAAGTTTTCAGGAGTTGAAGAAACGTTTGACTACAGCCCCAGTGCTGATTCTGCCAGATACACACAAGGATTTCCAAGTGTATTGCGACGCGTCTCGCTTAGGACTTGGAGGGGAACTTATGCAAGATGAAAGAGTTGTTTCGTATGCCTCACATCGGCTTCGACCGCATGAGTTGAATTATGCCAGGCATGATTTGGAGTTAGCATCCATAGTACACGAACTCAAGACCTGGAGAAATTTTCTTATTGGAAACTGTTGTGATGTGTATACGGATCATAAGAGTTTGAAGTACATTTTTACTCAGAAGGAGCTAAATCTCAGGAAGAGGAGATGGTTGGAGCTCATAAAGGATTACGATATGAAGTTGCACTATCATCCAGGCAAGGCCAATGTCGTAGCTGACGCTTTGAACCGGAAGAGTTATGTTAATACTCTCTTAACGGGAGGGTTACCAGTGGAGTTAGCCGAGGATCTCCGGGAACTTTGTTTGGAGATAGTTCCTAGAGGTTTTGTTGCAGCATTGGAGGTTTAGTCGACTTTATTGGGAAAGATTCGAGAAACTCAGAAGGATGACAAAGAAATTGCCAAGATAAAGGAGAAAATGAGCAAGGGAAAGGCCAAAGGTTTTCGTGAGGATGAGCACGACACCTTGTGGTTTGAGGACCGTGTCTATGTACCCCAATAATGTAGAGATCAGGAAGTTGATACTTCAGGAGGCTCATGACTCGCCATACTCGATACACCCCGGAAACACCAAGATGTATTTGGATTTGAAGGAGCGTTTCTGGTGGACTGGTATGAAGAAGGATATTGCCGAGTATGTAGCCGTATGTGATGTGTGTCAGAGAGTGAAGGCAAAACATCAGAAGCCAGTAGGATTACTGCAGCCTATGCCGATACCCGAATGGAAGTGGGATAAGCTTGGCATGGATTTTATCACTGGATTACCCAGGACCTGATCGGGGTATGACTCTATCTGGGTAGTAGCTGATCGTTTGACCATATTGGCTCACTTTATCCCACTGAAAACCACCTATACAAGTGCGAAGTTGGCCAAGATATATATGACCAGGATCGTATGTCTGCATGGAGTTTCATGGACTATCGTATCAGATAGAGGAACACGGTTTACTTCAAAGTTTTGGCATCAGCTACACCAGACTTTGGGAACCAGGCTAGAGTTTAGTACTGCCTTTCATCCGCAGATAGATGGACAGACCGAGAGAGTCAATCAGATTCTGGAAGACATGTTGAGAGCTTGTGCGCTCGATTATGGATCTAGTTGGGATGAAAATTTGCCTTACGCGGAGTCTCATACAACAATAGCTACCAGGCCAGTTTGAAAATGGCACCTTTCGAAGCTTTGTATGGAAGGAGGTGGACGACACCGTTGATGTGGGATGAAGTTGGAGACCGTCAGTTGTTTGGACCAGATTTAATTAAAGAGTCAGAAGAGAAGATTAAGCTGATTCAAGACAGACTGAAGGTAGCTCAATCCAGGCAGAAAAGTTATGCAGACTCAAAACACAAGGAGGTAGTTTACGAAATAGGAGACAGAGCATATCTTCGTATGTCACCTCTGTGAGGAGTTAAGCGTTTTGGAGTTAAGGAAAAGTTAGCCCCAAGATTTGTAGGGCCATACCGAGTTTTGTAACGCATGGAAGAAGTAGCCTACAAGTTGGAGTTACCCAAAGGACTGTCAGGAGTTCATGATGTATTTCACGTTTCCCAGTTGAAGAAGTGCCATGCAGAGACGGCCAATATTCCTCTGAGAGATACAGTGCCCCTGGAAGCAATTCAGTTGGAGAGTGATCTGACCTATGAGGAGAAACCTGTCAAGATTCTCGAGTTTGCCAGCCGAATCACACACAGTAAGGTTATCAAGTTTTGCAAAGTTCAGTGGAGCCACCATACCGAGGATGAAGCCACCTTGGAACGAGAGGATGATCTATGGAAAGACCACCCACACCTATTTTCTAGCCAGCCCGAATCTCGAGGACGAGATTCATCTTAAGGGGGGTAGGTTTGCAACATCCCAAATTTCCAATTTGGAATGTTATACATAGGTCATTCATGCATACCATATTTTATTGCATCTTGCTTTGAGATCCTAGGAAATCCTAAGCAACTCAAGGACCCATGGAGAGAGTTGGGGATTTCACCATTTTAATATTTGAATTTTCTCAAATATCGAAACAAGGATCGTTTCGGTATTATTATTTTTTCTTTCCAAAAATATTTCATAATAAAGTATATGAGAGGAGATAATATGACTTCTCCAAACTAAAAGAAATATTAGAGGAATAATGTTAAAATCAAATAAATAATTTTACTCGGATTTTGTTGCTATTTTATTTGGATTAAAAATATGCACTTTTCAAAATTGCATTTCTAGCCGAAATAAATGTTCCCTTTGTCCGAAATATTATTAGAGGACCGAGAAAATTTATTTCAGGATTTTTGGACTTCGTTTGGTATTTTATTTATTTATTTTACTCCGTCTGTTTTTTTAATCCGCACCGACCTAACGGGTCGTGTCCGACCCGGACACTGCTGCCAGGCCTTTTTAAGGCGAGGCCGAGCCACCCCAGCCCACCAAGCCGCCCCGCCACCCGAAACCCTAACCCTAGTCGCGCCGCCGCCTCGCACCGCCTCCTGCCGCCGACGTCCCATCCGTGCCGCGCCAGATCTCGCCGGAGCCGCCGCCATTGACCACGTTGACCGATTAGTTTTTCTTTTGGTTAACCACGGTTTTTTAGTTTTCAGTTTATTTTCTTAGATCGGTTTTTCGTTCGGTTTATTTGCTTAGCCGATGTTCGTCCGATCGTTCATTTAAACGAACATTGTTCGCTGGTTAGGTTCAGACAGCGAAAGTTCGTTCGTTAGTCTTTTCTTTTTATTTTATTTTCGGCCTGGGACCTATCCATGATTATTTTTATCGCAGATTAGCCCCTAATCGTCAGACCCTCGTAACTTCTCAACCGTTTGTCCAAATCCAGTGAAACCAGCGCCAAAATCTTCGTCTCGAGCCCCTCTTTCCATTTAATCAACTTGAACGAGGTTTTTGACAAATTAAAATTTGGTTTCAAGCAGTTTTGTGTTCGAAGTTCTTTTGACCGTAGTTTCTATTCCGTAGCTCCAATTTGATTGATTCTTTGTGCAGATCGAATCTCTTTAGTTGAGTTTTCAGATTCGATCTTCTTAATTGAGTTTTACTCGTGCATATTTGCTTGATTTTTTATGTGTGCTATTGTTTGTTTGCGATAGAATTCCTGGAGTGCGCAGCTGAAAGTGCAACTATCCCTAGGTGGTTTTGGTAATTCATAACAACATATAGCTCATTGAGCTAATGCTATTCCAAGATGATTATTTCAGGAAAGCTCAATGATTGGCATGGCATGGATGTGAAAGTGGAACCCTCAAAATGCTAAGGACAAAGGATTGGCTCAAGCTCAAAAGCTCAAGACTCTTCATTTTTATATTTTAGTGATCCAAGATTACATTGAGTCTTCAGGAAAAGCCAATACTATCAAGGAGGGATGAGGTGTTGCTTAATGAGCCTCTTGCTTCATGTGCTTAGTGATATGCTCCAAAACCCTCAACTACTTTCCCATATCCACATATGACCTAAACCCTAAGCCAAACTCGGTCCTACCGATTCTTTCTATCCGGTGCCACCGAGTTTCACTTGTCATAAGCCACCGCCAAACCCTAGCAATTCGGTTCTACCGATAGGGATCTCGGTCTCACCGAGATGGGACTGCAAACTCTCTGTTTCCCTTTTGTAACTTTTCGGTCTCACCAAAAGAGCGGATCGGTCCCACCGAGATTGCAATGTAAATTCAGTGTTTCCTTTTTGTAACTTTTCGGTCTCACCGAAAGAGCAAATCGGTCCCACCGAGTTTGCCTGACCAACTCTCTGGTTAGCTAATTACCAAAATCGGTCTCACCGAGTTTGTGTAATTGGTCTCACCGAGATTACGTTATGCCCAAACCCTAACCATATCGGTCCTACCGAGTTGCATGTCAGTCCCACCGAAAATCTCTAACGGTCACTAGGTTTACCTTTTCGGTCCGACCGAATTTGTTGATTCGGTCCCATCGAGATTGGAAAACTATGTGTAACGGTTGGATTTTGTGTGGAGGCTATATATACCCCTCCACCTCCTCTTCATTCGTGGAGAGAGCCATCAGAACACATACACAATTCCAACTCATATGTTCTGAGAGAGAACCACCTACTCATGTGTTGAGACCAAGATATTCCATTCCTACCATATGAATCTTGATCTCTAGCCTTCCCCAAGTTGCTTTCCACTCAAATCCTCTTTCCACAAAATCCAAATCCTATGAGAGAGAGTTGAGTGTTGGGGAGACTATCATTTGAAGCACAAGAGCAAGGAGTTCATTACCTACACACCATTTGTTACTTCTTGGAGAGTGGTGTCTCCTAGATTGGCTAGGTGTTACTTGGGAGCCTCCGACAAGATTGTGGAGTTGAACCAAGGAGTTTGTAAGGGCAAGGAGATCGCCTACTTCGTGAAGATCTACCGCTAGTGAGGCAAGTCCTTCGTGGGCGATGGCCATGGTGGGATAGACAAGGTTGCTTCTTCGTGGACCCTTTGTGGGTGGTTGCTTCTTCGTGGACCCTTCGTGGGTGGAGCCCTCCGTGGACTCGCGCAACCGTTTCCCTTTGTGGGTGGAGCCCTCCGTGGACTCGCGCAACCGTTACCCTTCGTGGGTTGAAGTCTCCATCAACGTGGATGTAGGATAGCACCACCTATCCGAACCACGGGAAAAACATCCGTGTCTCCAATTGCGTTTGAATTCTCCAAACCCTTCCCTTTACATTCTTGCAAGTTGCATGCTTTACTTTCCGCTGCCAATATACTCTTGCATGCTTGCTTGAATTGTGTGATGATTGCTTGACTTGTCCTACAATAGCTAAAATCTGCCAAGAACTAAAATTGGGAAAAGGTTAAGTTTTTATTTGGTCAAGTAGTCTAATCACCCCCCCTCTAGACATACTTTCGATCCTACAAGTGGTATCAGAGCTTTGGTCTCCATTTGCTTTGATCTCCATAGCTTTTGGTGGTCATAGTCTTGGTTTCACAACCTAGGAGAGTATGGCGTCTAGCGAGGGAAATTATCACCGTAGAGGTCCTTACTTTGATGGTACTAATTTTGCTAGTTGGAAGCATAAAATGAAAATGCATATTCTTGGACATAACCCCGCCGTTTGGGCTATTGTGTGTGTTGGTTTGCAAGGTGACTTCTTTGATGGGAAAGAACCAAACCGTGAAGCTACCGCGGATGAGTTGAAGATGTTGCAATACAATGCTCAAGCTTGTGATATTCTCTTCAACGGATTGTGCCCCGAAGAATTCAACAAAATCAGCCGTCTTGAGAATGTGAAGGAAATTTGGGACACTTTGATTGATATGCACGAAGGTACCGACTCCGTCACGGAATCCAAGTTGGATGTGCTTCAAAGTCAACTTGACAAGTTCAAAATGAAGGATGGTGAAGGTGTCGCTGAAATGTAATCTAGGCTTGCTCTCATCACAAATGAGATTGCCGGCTTAGGAAGTGAAGAGATGACCGATAGATTCATCATCAAGAAGATTCTAAGAGCCTTGGATGGAAAATATGATACCGTGTGCACATTGATCCAAATGATGCCCAATTACAAAGATCTCAAGCCAACGGAGGTGATTGGAAGAATTGTTGCTCATGAGATGTCACTTGGATAAAGAGGAACTTCACAACAAATCAAGTGGTGCCTACAAAGCCTCATGTGAAGCCCCTACATCATCAAGTGAGAAACAGAACTTCAATGAAGAATTGAGCTTAATGGTGAAGAACTTCAACAAGTTCTACAAGAGTAGAAGCAAAGATAGAAGCTTCAAGTCAAGGTCCTACAATGACAAAAGATCTTCTAGTTGAGAGTGAAACTGCTACAGTTGTGGAAGACCCGGACACTATTCCAATGAGTGTATGGCTCCCTACAAGAGAAGAGAAGATTCTCCAAAAAGAAGAAGCAAAGAATCACCACCAAGAGAGAGAAGGAGTAGAGATGATCGTTATGAACGAAGATACTCACGGAGAAGCAAGGATTCGGAAAGGAAGGAAAAATCATCAAGGAGCTACACAAAATGAAGACATCAAGCTCATGTTGGTGAATGGGTATCCGGCTCCGACTCCGACAGCCACTCTGAGAGAAGTTATCACTCCGACTCCGAAGATACTCAAGATGAAGGTGTTACCGGTCTAGCACTTGTGTCAACCAACTCCTACGACATATTTGACTCACCAAATGAAGGAATTGGAAGATGCTTCATGGCCAAAGGTCCTAAGGTAACATACCCCGAGTATGTTGATTTCAATAGTGATGAGGATGACTTGTTAGGTGATGATTTGCTTGTTGACAACTCTAGTGATGAATACTATGATGAAACGTCAATTAATCATGCTAATAAAGATAAAATGAATGACAATGATAAGGAGAAGATTGAGGCTCTAACTAAAGAACTAAACACTCTTAAGTTAGCTCATGAAACTATCTTCGAAGATCATCGAGAACTTTTAAGAGCTCATGAGAAATTACGCTTTGAAAAGCTCAATCTTGAGCAAGAGCATGAGTTCTTAAAAGCAATCAATGATAATCTCCACAAGAAAAGCTCTTCTTACATTGCCAAGCGTTTACTCTTATCCACTTACATGCCTCAAGTCAAGTCTAGTAACAAGAACAAGAAAGATTCTTCCTCTAGCAGTAACAATGATCATGCTAAATCCAATATTGTTGCTTCTAGTAGTTCTCTTGATTCCACTAATGATTCTCTTAGCCAAGTTACACTTGAGCAAGAAAATAGCTTATTGAAGGGAATTATAGAGAAAGGAGTGTACAAAAGCCTTGCTGGGAGTAAGCAATTCGAGGAAATTGTGCGCAAGCAAGGAATGCACCGGAAGAATCAAGGTGTTGGTTTTGAACGAAAGTTCAATGCCAATGGAGTTGAGTGGGAAGAATATCAATACCCCAAGACTAAGTTTGTTCCTCAACAAGAGAAGTATGATACTTCTTTCAAGGGGACACAAGCTCAAGATGATCTTCCACCACGAGACTACGAGCAAAAAGGCAAGGACAAGCTTCAAGAGGAAATTGATGCATTTGAAGAAGCTCCTAAGACCTTAGTCAAGTGGATTCCCAAGACTACTTCAAGTTCCACTTCATCAAGTACGACTACAACTCCAAGGATTCCCATCAAGATGGTGTGGATCCAAAAGAAGAAGAACTAGAGAGTTCTTGAGGGTGACTCCGCCAACATACTTCACTCTTATCATTTTGGCAAAAACAAGTGCAATCAACTTCCACATCTTGCACTAGTTCAAGGAGTCACAAACCCTCTTGTTGGTAAGACAAGGGACAAGGTAACCTAAAAGTTTTCATGGACATCATCTTGTGTGTGCATCACTCTATGTCTATGGATATCCTTGTTTGTTCCTTGTGGGACTAACCCATGTAGGTATTGAAAGTGCAATTCACTCAAATGGATAGCTCCAAGTGATCTACATCAACATTGAGCATCCACATCTTCAACATCTACATGAAGTCATCATCGACAAAACCCGAGGTTAGTTCATCCCTCTAAGGGGGGATATCACATCTAGGGGGAGCTTTACTCTAAGACTTGAGCTAAAGCAACTTTAAAGATGTGAACACAACAATGCTTTATGTAAAAGTGGTAACCCCACTTGAGCTTAAACAATGAGTATGACCTATGATCAAGTGTTCTCTCTTGACTCCTAAGTCAATATACTCATATATAGATGACCTTGTCATCGCAAATTGCTTGATAGATGCTAGAATTGGTTGTGCATGCCTTGTCACATATTTCATTTGCCATCTTATTGTGTGAGCATGCTGGTTGCATATTTTACTCATTTGAGGACATCCACTTGTTGTTTTGATTGTTTGGTTTTATTTCCTTTTGCCAAGTGGATGGACAAGAATGCCTAAGAACCTCCTCTAGCTATCTATGCTTTTCTCGTCTCAAACTCTATTCATGCTACATCACAAAATTTGATCAAGTCAGATTCGAACCACTCTGTGTGAGGAGCGCTCGGAGTCCCCGATTCGTCATAGACTTAAACTTCCAAAACCTCTTTATGATTCTCGGTCTGACCGATACCCCACTTTTGGTCCTACCGAGATCATTAAGTTGATCTAGGTTTTTGATCTCGGTGCAACCGATTTGAACCTTTCGGTCACACCGAGTTTCAGTAACTGCTTGCAGTTATGAATCTCGGTGCCACCGAGTTGTTCCACTCGGTCACACCGACAGGGTTGGGCTATATATAGTCACGGGCAAAAATTTGGAAATTTCTCCGAACCCCTTCGCCCACGCGATAGCCTGCTCTGCCAACGTGGTCTCCGGATCGTCTCCTCGCCGCCAGCCGCCTCCAGTCGCTGGTCTCCGTCGCCGTCAACGGGAATTCTACCCCGCCGTTGCCGCCGTAGCGAGTCTCCGCCGAACTAGGGTATGGACTCGATCTTTGTGCTATTCTCCAATCCGATTCTTAGCACATTGTGATCATCATGATTCTTGCCACGATTGAAACACTCCTATCCAGTCAATGCGTTCGTAGATTAGTTTTGATTCGAAAATTTTAGGGTTAGGTTTCCGCCGAAACCATCTCGGACCCACCGAGTTGAAAAACTCGGTCCCACCGATTTGGCCTATGCCATTGCACAAGTGAGACTCGGTTTGACCGAGAATTACTTATCGGTGTGACCGATTTTGGAACTTTGTGAAACCCTAGCAGTCTCGGTGCCACCGAACTGTGACTCGGTCTGACCGAGTTCACTAGTTTAGGTGCCAAAACTGCTTCGGTATCACCGAGTTTAAAAATCGGTAGATCCGAGATGATTTCAGTGGGAAACTAAAACTAAGTTTTTGGATCATTCTTTTGCAAAAATCTCTGCATTTTGTGATGCTCATCCACTCTACCTCATCTATAAACTATTCACAGGGTCAGCAGACAGCTTGTTCATCATGTCAGATCAGAGTGACAGCCAGAATGTGTCAGAACAGGAAGTGCACATGAGTGAGGGCACTAGTCCCTCCAGCTCTTCAGATGATGGCAGCAGGAGTACCCCAAGCAATCTGCCTAAAGCTGCCACCAGACAGAGGAAGAAGAGAACTTCAGATTCTGAGGATGAAGATTATGTGGTAGAAGAGGAAGCCACATCAAAGAGAGTTGAGCCAGCACAGGGCACAAAGTCAGGCTTAAAAATCAAAAGGCCAGCAGGCAGGCAGCCTATGCCAAAGGCCAGAGCTTCAACCAAGATTTCTGAGAAGCCCACTCCCATAGAGCCAGTTGCTGCTGAAGGCAAGAAAAGGAAGGAAAGGGTCAAGAAGACCGTAGCCAGAGTGCTTGGAAAGGCTTCCATCATGGAAGAAGAGGATGAAGAAGAGGTTGCTGCACCAGCACCTAAGGCACCTAAGCTTATGGGTGATGCTATCAGGACAGGGGCTGCTACATCTAAGCCCAAAGAAGCACCCAAAGCTGCCTCCAAGCCCAAGTCTGCGCCAAAGAGAAATACAAGGAGCATACCTGCAACTGAGAAGAACAAGGCCCCAGTGCCTGAAGTTGCAGAAGAAGATGATGAAGAGCAAGTACTCAGAAAGCTCAAGCCCAAGATCCCAGACCACAACGATGCTCATCCTGTGGCTGAGGATATGAAGCTCGGGAGAGACTCAGGGCTGAGGAAGTGGAGAGAAGCAGACCCGTATGCTTCAAGGAGAAGAATTGTTGTGGATTACAGGTTTCACACCAAGGAGCAGCAAGATTTTTATAAGACGGTGCTGCTAGACAAGAAGCCAATAGTCTGTGACATGAGATGGGTCGATTGGCAATACATCAAGGACAACAAAGAGTACTACCCTGGAGTGCAGGACAGCTTCAAGGCATGTGGAGTAGAGGACTTTGTTGGGCAGAAGCTCACAAAGTGGAACGAGGAACTGATCATGCAATTCTACTCCACCGCACATTTTTATCCAGATGGCAGAATTGTATGGATGTCTGAGGGTACGAGGTACCAATCTACAGTTGCTGAGTGGGCACAGCTCATCAATGCCCCAGAAGAGCATGAGGATGACTTGGATGTATATGCCAAGAAGAAGATGGATCATAACTCAATGTCAAACATGTACAAGGAGATCCCAAATGAAGCACTTGATACCTTCAAGTTTGGCTCAGTGCATTATCTTCTGTCAGGGCTGCCAACTATCAATTGGATCTTGAGGCACACCTTATTGCCCAAGTCTGGAGATCACAAGATGATCAGAGGCCATGCAATCAATTTGCTTCATGTATTTGATGTACCTCAGAAATTCAAAGTCATGAGCCTCATAGTAGAGACTATCAAGAGGACAGCAGCAGACCAGAAGAGGAGCTGTGGATATGCCCCACAAATTCAGGAGCTCATCAACTCCAAGATGGGCACGGGCATATACTTGTTGGACAAGGAACAATTGCCCATCCATCTAGATTTTGAAGATAATCAAGTTGTTATGACTGAGAATGAACCATCATCTGCCCAAGCACAAGCCAAGAAGGAGAAGGCAAGGAAGGAGAAAGCTGCCAAGATGCCAACTCAAGAGGAGGCATCTGAATATTTCCTGAAAACCAAACAAGAGCAGCTTGGTTACCTGATTGCATCCACCCTGCGGATTGAGAAAGGACTAGCCACCCCGACTCAGAACCAGGCAAGCCTAGAGAGAATCATGGAACAAAAGTTCTATGACCTGGATGTCAAGGTGACAGAGATTCAGACTGCAGTGGAGCAGCTCCAAGATGACATGCAGGAGAGGAGAGGCAGGACTACAATTGATGCCTTTTCCAGAGTGCCACGAGGTCCGAGGTCATCTGCAGTGCCAGTTGCTGACCCCAGAGCCACCACTTCTGCACCAGCTACAGCCTCAGTTCCACCAGCTCCAGCGTCCACTTCAGCCTCGACTCCGACCACGTCTACAGAAGGCTTCGTCCTTGGAGTGCTCTGGACTCCACCACCACCAGAAGATCAAGCCTGAGAGTCGATCTAGCACTATGCATTTTCTAGGAACTTTTTGGTAACTTGTTGCCAAAGGGGGAGAAAAATGTATAGATCATAGGCTTCGAGAGAGAGTGTTGCTTTTATTCTCTCTTGCTTTATTTGGTGGTTTTTCGAACTTTGTTTTCTTTTGAGTGCTTGAGATACTATGTCATTGCTCGTGAGACATTGATGATCATGTGTTTGATCATAAGCTACACTTAATGTTTGCTTAATGCTATTATCTTATCTATCTTATGTGATCATTCACTATTCTTGGTGATGAGTGCATGTATTTCATTCTTATCATTTTAAGCGCTCCACGAAGATGTATGTGACATGGAAGAGTAACCCATGACTCCAACTCTTTGTGCATTTGCAGTCCAAAGCAAATTTTAAATATGCACAAATTTAGGGGGAGCTCTTACTTGTCACATACTTCTCAAAGCAACGATATATTTCATGCTTATTATCATTTGTTGAAGCTTTGATCTATATGTTGTCATCAATTACCAAAAAGGGGTAGATTGAAAGTGCAACTATCCCTAGGTGGTTTTGGTAATTCATAACAACATATAGCTCATTGAGCTAATGCTATTCCAAGATAATTATTTCAGGAAAGCTCAATGATTGGCATGGCATGGATGTGAAAGTGGAACCCTCAAAATGCTAAGGACAAAGGATTGGCTCAAGCTCAAAAGCTCAAGACTCTTCATTTTTATATTTTAGTGATCCAAGATCACATTGAGTCTTTAGGAAAAGCCAATACTATCAAGGAGGGATGAGGTGTTGCTTAATGAGCCTCTTGCTTCATGTGCTTAGTGATATGCTCCAAAACCCTCAACTACTTTCCCATATCCACATATGACCTAAACCCTAAGCCAAACTCGGTCCTACCGATTCTTTCTATCCGGCGCCACCGAGTTTCACTTGTCATAAGCCACCGCCAAACCCTAGCAATTCGGTTCTACCGATAGGGATCTCGGTCTCACCGAGATGGGACTGCAAACTCTCTGTTTCCCTTTTGTAACTTTTCGGTCTCACCAAAAGAGCGGATCGGTCCCACCGAGATTGCAATGTAAATTCAGTGTTTCCTTTTTGTAACTTTTCGGTCTCACCGAAAGAGCAAATCGGTCCCACCGAGTTTTCCTGACCAACTCTCTGGTTAGCTAATTACCAAAATCGGTCTCACCGAGTTTGTGTAATCGGTCTCACCGAGATTACGTTATGCCCAAACCCTAACCATATCGGTCCTACCGAGTTGCATGTCAGTCCCACCGAAAATCTCTAACGGTCACTAGGTTTACCTTTTCGGTCCGACCGAGTTTGTTGATTCGGTCCCACCGAGATTGGAAAACTATGTGTAACGGTTGGATTTTGTGTGGAGGCTATATATACCCCTCCACCTCCTCTTCATTCGTGGAGAGAGCCATCAGAACACATACACAATTCCAACTCATATGTTCTGAGAGAGAACCACCTACTCATGTGTTGAGACCAAGATATTCCATTCCTACCATATGAATCTTGATCTCTAGCCTTCCCCAAGTTGCTTTCCACTCAAATCCTCTTTCCACAAAATCCAAATCCTATGAGAGAGAGTTGAGTGTTGTGGAGACTATCATTTGAAGCACAAGAGCAAGGAGTTCATTACCTACACACCATTTGTTACTTCTTGGAGAGTGGTGTCTCCTAGATTGGCTAGGTGTTACTTGGGAGCCTCCGACAAGATTGTGGAGTTGAACCAAGGAGTTTGTAAGGGCAAGGAGATCGCCTACTTCGTGAAGATATACCGCTAGTGAGGCAAGTCCTTCGTGGGCGATGGCCATGGTGGGATAGACAAGGTTGCTTCTTCGTGGACCCTTTGTGGGTGGTTGCTTCTTCGTGGACCCTTCGTGGGTGGAGCCCTCCGTGGACTCGCTCAACCGTTTCCCTTTGTGGGTGGAGCCCTCCGTGGAATCGCGCAACCGTTACCCTTCGTGGGTTGAAGTCTCCATCAACGTGGATGTAGGATAGCACCACCTATCCGAACCACGGGAAAAACATCCGTGTCTCCAATTGCGTTTGAATTCTCCAAACCCTTCCCTTTACATTCTTGCAAGTTGCATGCTTTACTTTCCGCTGCCAATATACTCTTGCATGCTTGCTTGAATTGTGTGATGATTGCTTGACTTGTCCTACAATAGCTAAAATTTGCCAAGAACTAAAATTGGGAAAAGGTTAAGTTTTTATTTGGTCAAGTAGTCTAATCACCCCCCCTCTAGACATACTTTCGATCCTACAACAGCATGCTACTACGAGTCACTAGGGTATGCGGATCATCAGCAAGGCAAGTAACACTTTGATCATACTCTTTCTTACCCAGTTTTTATGCACTAGTTTCAACCCTCAAACATTGCATGAGTAGGATCTCTTAACATGTGGGTTTTGGGAAGTAGATGATGAGGTAGAACCTATTGCCCTTTTATTATCAAACCCTTGGGAGTTACTTCTATGTTATGCTTATATCACCATGCTATGCTCGTAGACATGGATTGGGTTTGAGAGTATCCATGACAGATGTGAGATTGTTAATTAAGGGTTAACTTAAGGTGGCCACTTAAACACACATCTGGGTGGATTGGTTGCGGGCACCTGGAGAATCTAGTGTTGTCCTAGGATATCCTGTTGTACCCGTGTTATTATCCTATGGTTCGCCACCCAGGCTCAAAGGGATCATAAGATTATTCATGCTAGAAACTTCCGTGTGCAGCCACAAGCTATTATGGGCTTTAGCATAGTGGAGTAAGTTGCATGACCTCTTCGAGTGGTAGGCTAGCAGATGTAGGGGATGTAGGTTGGTACGGTCTACCCGGGGTTAGAGTTAATGCTTCTGAAAAACTGTGTCTCGGCCGTCCATTTCTCAAACACCATGTAGTGCGAGAAATCCAACGGAGGAGATCGAATCTTGTGGGGAAAGTGTGCAAACCTCTGCAGAGTGTACAAACTAATCATGGTTACCCGTGTCCCGTTTATGGACATCTTGAGTATCTGGATCTTGGATTACCATATTGTTCTCATCACTCTATTACTTAATTTGTTGGGATGTTAATTACTTCCTAATTGGGATTGAGTTGGAGGAACCTTCTCAATGTTCAACAACTACCATGATAGTTAAATACAATAAATTCCTTTGTTGTAGGGAAAAATTGGCTTTCCGCAAAAACATTATAACCATAGAGCCTCCACCTGCCATATATGCATGTAGTGATAGCATTTACCTGTTCATTGCTCTATTGTGTTATATTGCCAGCATATTCCATGTGCTGACCCGTTTTCGGGCTGCAACATATCATGTTGCAGACTTTTCAGATGAAGAGTAAGATGCGCTAGGTCGTTTGTCGTGCACTCAGCTATGTCGTTGGAGTTGATGGACTCACTCTATCTTCCAAGTCTTCCGTTGTTATCTTATTTAGATGGCCTTAAGCCATATTGTTGTAATAAGTTCTCTTTTTTGAGACTTTCGATGTAGTAAGTGTGTGATTGCTACTCTTTTATAAATCCTTCGAAGTACTGTGTGTGTCAGCATTACTGATCCAGGGATGACACTTATGCACGGAGACTTGACCATCTGAGGTCGGGTCGCTACATTCCTATACTGCATCAAACATTCTTTGGGTCAAATTCCTGTGATTCTATCTTGTAGAAATAATAAGTGATGGCATTCAAATCCTTCCTATTCGCGTGTTCTTAAAAGTCTAAGAATCAAAGATGCCTTAATTTATGTAGAGGCCGGTGTATACTCATTATGTTTTGTATTCCCTTGATGCTTCATTATGAGTCAATAAAAACACCCTTTATCAGGAAAAAAGTAACTGCCTTGTGTCTCCAGAAACAAGTCAACTAACTTTGAGAAGAAAATGAATTTAGATAACTTGTCATACCTGCGTGAAAGCAACTCTAGCTAATTTTAGAGAAGTAAACTGGCGAGTAAACTTTAGAGGAGCATAAAAATGTCGTTTCTAACCGAACCCCAAACTTATCGGTGAGCTCCTTCCACCCCCTTCTACTCAAACCTCCGATCATCGGGTTAGGGCCATCGCTGTCACTGTCGTTGTGGCTGTCGCCGTCACCACCCTCTTCATTGGAGAGGTCGATAACATTGGTCCTCTCCGCCGCGTACTCCACATACAACCGGCGCTCCGCATCGACGTGCTCGGGTAGCGTCAGCGGAGCTGTGGCATGTATGCCTCGCTAGCTTGCTCTGCTGTGAGACGCTCGCAGGCCTCCCGGTCCTCCGGCCTCTCATGTGTGGTTTGTGTGGCGGGGCGGTGGTAGGTCGGGAGCGTGGGAGGGGAGTCAATTTACTCGGAGGCCGGGAGGTCGAGTATATGTACTCCTCGGCGGCCGCTCGGAGTAAAATTTTAACTCACCTAGTGGTTTTACGGGATCGGCTAGGTCCGGTTTCGAGGGGTAAACCAGAAATTTTAGTCCTCTAACCGGTTTTAGGGGATCTGCTAGAGTTGCTCTAAGTCTTAGTTGAAGATGCCACCTCCTCCCATGACTTGCTGCTATGTCAGTAATGATGGCCCTGTTAAGGAGTGTTAGTATTAGGTCTAGGAGTCCTATTAGGCTATGTTTCCTTTCCTTGTACCCCATGGGCCATGCAATAGAGCTAAGTTGCATCCATAACATGGTATTAAAGCCCTATGTATTTTTTTGGCACACGCAGCTCGAGTATTAGTATAGGCCTAGGAGTCCTATTACTAATACTCCTTATCAGGCCCCACATGATTATACTATGCTTAAATTCATATACAGTACATACTGTCTGGTGAATTTCCTACTTATTTTAAAAGAATATTTTTCTTATAATTTTTCTTGAATGCCTTTCTACTGGAGTTCTATGTTATGTATCTCCCAATTTCGCAGCTTGTTCTTAGCGACGGATTTAGAAAATCTTTCATTGAACTAAAATCACCACAGCTCAACAGAGAAGTACTCCAGAAACTTTTCAAACTTGGTGGTGGTTGGAGGACAACAGCCAAGAATTCTGATATATGTGATACTTTCCAGCTTGCAAAAGTATACAAAGTCAGGGATTTTTATCTTATTTGGAACACTGACATGGAGAAAAAAGAAAGAAGGTTTTTCCAGATAATAATAATTTGGGGCATACTGTCCCACAAACATGTTGCAAGAACTGTTCAGCGTCTCGAAAACCTGTTTTCCATGTACACAGATGATTACTTGGATCATTGCAGAAGAGTGCAGACAGAGGGGTATGTTTTTATTTTTTGCTGGGTTTACCCATTTAGTAGGCTGGTTCCTTTTATTCTTTAATTTTGATGCTTATAGATAAATTGCTACTGAAATATTTATGTCCGCAGATGATCAAAGTGTTGATATTCTTCTTATTTTCTCCCATCCTTTTTGTTGTGGTCTTGTGGATAACAGGAAACTAGAAGTTCCTGTGATTTGGGATCTTGACCATGATATTATTCGCTATAAGGATCGTGTAACTGAAGCCCAGGAAGATCATGATCTCATGGATACGTCATGTCTTATGGAGAATTTAGAAGTTAGTGAAAGCTTCTTGCTGATGAATTTCTACTCTTTATCATCTGGAGTGGCAAAACATTTGCTTACATCTACTGATGGATCTGAAATTGATATTTCCTTCGAACTGACTGATGAAGAAAACGTGATAATCCGATTCCCTCACACTAGTTTCACACTAGGGAGGTCAGGAACGGGGAAACCCACTGTATTGACAATGAAACTACTTCAAATAGAGCAAATGTCATTGATTTCATCCCGAGGGCTTAATTTGGACGAAGTTGCTTTACTTGGGGCTTACCAGAAAAATTGTATGACACCGAATGAAACAAGAAAGGAGGAAAGTTTTATAAAACAAGTATTTATCATTGTTAGCCCAAAGTTATGTTCGGCTATAAAGAATGAAATTTGCAGGCTTAAAAGGTAAATCTGTCCTGTGGTGGCTTAGTGTGCGTGTGTTTGTATGGTTGGACCCTTGTTACTTTGTGCTCGGCGGTTGCTTTATTTATAAAGCGGGGCGAAAGCCTTTTTCGGTAAAGGTAAATATGTTGTATCTGGAGCGCCATATGATAGTTTTACACATGTTATCGATTTGGAAAATTATTTTCATACATCCATTTGAAAGTGGAGGGCAGAAACGTGCTCTTTCAATGTATTTCTAACATCACACTCTTGAAATGTTCCTTTGTCTTTTGTCAAAAAAATCTCCTTTGTCTGGAACTATACACTCCAAACTAGTTATTGTTTTCTCGAAGAAAAGTTGGTTCTTTGATCTATTTCTGATGAAATAAATAGTATTCGATCAGTTATGTCAGCTATGCCAACGTTTTTCTCATATTAATATCAAGTTATTTAACCATTTACAGATTTGTCTTTGGTGATGCACCTGATCAGCGTAGCACTGATATGCATGATGTCACTGATGATATGGAACAATTGACAGCAATTCCTGACAATTTTAGTGATCTACCTCATGAGCACTACCCCCTTGCTATAACATATCGCAAGTTCTTGATGATGCTTGATGGCACATGTCAAACATCATTTTTTGATATTTTTTATGGCGAACTGAAGTCTAGCACTGAGATAGGGTATTCAAAATCTTGTGCATTGCGAACTTTTATTAAACATAAGGAAGTTACTTATGAGAAATTCGCTGCTTCCTACTGGCCTCATTTTAACGCAGACCAGATCAAGAAACTTGATGCATCCACTCTCTTTACTGAAATAATTTCTCATATAAAGGGTGGATATCAAGAAAGCACACTGAAGGAGTCCTGGATTAGGGGGTATCCGGATAGCTGGATTATATCCTTTGGATGGACTGATGGACTATGAAGATACAAGATTGAAGACTTCGTCCCGTGTCCGGATGGGACTCTACTTGGCGTGGAAGGCAAGCTAGGCAATACGGATATGTATATCTCCTCCTTTGTAACCGACCTTGTGTAACCCTAGCCCCCTCCGGTGTCTATATAAACCGGAGGGTTTTAGTCCATAGGACAACATACAATCATACCATAGGTTAGCTTCTAGGGTTTAGCCTCTCTAATCTCGTGGTAGATCAACTCTTGTACTACTCATATTATCAAGAATAATCAAGCAGGACATAGGGTTTTACCTCCATCAAGAGGGCCCGAACCTGGGTAAAACATCATGTCCCCTGCCTCCTGTTACCATCCGCCTGAGACGCACAGTTCGGGACCCCCTACTCGAGATCCGCCGGTTTTGACACCGACATTGGTGCTTTCATTGAGAGTTCCACTGTGCCGTCGCCGTAAGGAAGGATGCCTCGTCTCGTTGTTAAAAACAACATCACTGCCGGAGAAGCCCTGGCTGTCGGCCAAACTCTCCGGCTTGGCAGTTTCGTCAAGACCGCCAGTTCGGCCGCTGCACCGACGATGACTTCTCGAGTCATCAAAAACAGCCTCCATGTCGGCTCGGAATTCGCCGAGCAGATGGTTCCAATAGAGCTCTCTTCTCTAAACGAGCTCTTGGATCGTATCGCCGCCTTGGGAGTCGCTACAGATTATGATCGGATTGGGCTTAAACCCGATCAGAGGGAGATTAATTCTCCACCGGTCACCCATCATATTGCGGTGGTGGAGGAACAATGCGGCAATTTTTCCTCTACCCTAAGGACTAACTATGTCCGGATTCCTGAGCTCTCCGAGCCGGATACCTGTTTACGGGAGGACATCTCCCAAGCCCTGAACGTAGAGTCAAGCAGCGGGCCAGACTCATCGGGCAACACTCCGGAATCCAAACTTCCAAGATTGGAAACTCCTCGGCCCCTGGGCCTCAGATCGGGTAGGGGTTCGGACTCAAATCCACCCACCCGCCCAGACATAAACAATCTTTCCCACATCAGGCAAGAGCCCCATGAAACAGTACATCACTATTGGGCCAGATTCCTCCTTGTGATGAACAAGGTTAAGGACTGTCGCGAGGAAGACGCAGTCTTATTCTTCTGCAATAATTGCACGGACAAGGGAATCCTTAATGCCTTAAGTCACCGTGAAATGTCACGCTTCGCTGACTTGGTGTCCATAGTACGAAAGTACTGTGCGATGGAAAGCGCCTGGAAAACCGAAACGAAATTTTGGGATAATCTGGCTCGGAATATACACCCAGTCCGAAGTAAAAGGGTGCACTATCATAAGACACCCGAGTTAGTTCCAAAGAAACAAAAACCCTCTACAGGGCATGGAACCGTATTGGAGGGATGGCTTAACGGACCCTGCAAAATTCATAGTACAACGGATACCATACCAACACACAGCCTTAGAGCATGTTGGATACTCCGGCAGGTGGCCAAAAGTGGTGAGGATCTTCTCATCCCAAATGCCACAAAGCACCATCCCATGGATAAAAATACGGTATTAACAGTCTTTGAAACCTTCGCATCAAATAATAGGCACAAGCGAACACTCCGTAGCCTCACCGAGATCTGCCAGGTGGCAGCAATGAATCCATGGAGTGACACGGCTATTACCTTCAATGCCAGTGACGAACCTAAATTCCGAACAGCCCGAGCACCAGCTGCACTGGTCCTCAGTCCAATCGTGGATGGCTTTCGACGCACCAAAGTGCTCATGGACGGCAACAGTGGATTAAACCTCATCTATGAGGACACTCTTCAAAAAATGGAAATAGACTGGAACCGCACTGAGCAAAGCAGCACAACCTTCAGAGGAATCATCCCCGGTCGAGAAGCACGATGTGCTGGGAAAATCACACTAGATGTGGTATTCGGCACGCCGGAGAACTATAAGTCCGAAGAAATTACATTCCAAGTGGCCCCGTTCAGTAGTGGATACCACGCCATTTTAGGACGGGAGGCATTCACGATCTTCCAAGCCATACCCCATTATGGGTACATGAAGCTCAAAATGCCCAGGCCCAACTGAATCCTCACTCTCACTAGTGATCCAGACACAGTAGTCCGCGCCGAAAACAAAACAGCCGCATTGGCCCTCAAGGCATTATCCGAAGCCCTTTCGCCCGAGGAATTAACTGCGCTACACTCCATAGTGGATAGGGACAACGTGATACTTGACAAGAGATCCAAGTCCACCTCTTTTAAACAGCGGATGAAATGGTCAAATTCCAAGTCCACCCAACGGACCCTACAAAAACAGCCTCCATCGGAGCAAAGTTAAACCCCGTCGTGGACGCCGCACTACGAGAGTTCCTGCGCAAGAATTGGGACATATTCGCCTGGCACCCCTCAGACATGCCAGGAATCCCACGCAGGCTGGCCGAGCACAGCCTCAATATCCTAAAGGGATTCAAGTCGGACAAGCAGGCTCTTCGGCGTTTCTCTGAACCTAAGAGACAGGCTATGGGAGAGGAACTAGCCAAGTTATTGGAGGCCGGATTCATTAGAGAAATAAAACACCCAGACTGGCTAGCAAACCTAGTGCTGGTACCAAAGAAGGACAAATCCTGGCGCCTATGTGTCGATTTCAAGGACCTCAACGAGGCTTGCCCAAAGGATCCCTTCCCTATCCCCCGCATAGATCAAATTTCGATGCTACCGCAGGACACGAGTCATTGTGTTTCCTCGACGCATACTCCGGCTACCACCAAATCAAGATGGTGGAGTCCGACCAAGCCGCAACGGCATTTATCACACCATACGGCCCCTTCTATTTCAACACAATGCCTTTTGGGCTCAAAAACGCCGGCGCAACATATCAGCGCATGATTCAGACATGTCTGGAGAAACAGATCGACAAAACAGTAGAGGCATACGTAGATGTTGTGGTCGTCAAAACCAAACACGACGACTCTCTAATAGAAGACTTGAGGCTCACATTCAACAACTTCCGAACATATGACATCAAGCTCAATCCGGAAAAATGCGTTTTCGGCGTACCAGCCGGAAAGCTCCTGGGTTTCATTGTCTCCAGTAGAGGAATTGAAGCTAATCCGGCCAAAATCCGAGCTTTGTCACAGTTGGCTACCCCAACAAACCTCAAACAAATCCAGAAATTAACTAGATGTGTGGCGGCTCTAAGCCGCTTTATCTCCCGCTTAGGAGAAAAGGCATTATCCCTTTATCGCCTCCTTCGGCGCACCAAACACTTCGAGTGGACAGACGCTGCCACAGCCGGATTGGAAGAAATAAAAGCCATACTGGCAACCAACCCAATCCTGGCCGCGCCAAACATTGGCGAACCAATGCTATTATACATTGTGGCAACTCATTAGGTTGTAAGCGCAGTGCTCGTCATCGAACGAGAAGCGGACGGACATAAATTCCCTCTTCAAAAGCCGGTATATTATGTATCCACTGTCCTCACTCCATGCAAATCACGGTACCCACATTATCAAAAGATAGCCTATGCGGTATTCATGGCATCCTGGAAGCTGCGACACTACTTTCAAGAGTGTTCGATTACAGTAGCCTCGGAAGTGCCACTTAATGATATTATAAACAACCGTGATGCCACGAGCCGGATTGCCAAATGGGCCATTGAGCTCCTCCCGTTCGACATAACATACAAACCACAGCGAGCCATTAAATCGCAAGTATTGGACGACTTTGTCACCGAATGGACGGAAGCCGAACTCCCTAAAGAGTACGGCGCATACTCCAATTGGATCATGCACTTCGACGGCTCCAAAATGCTGGCTGGTCTGGGGCTAGCGTCGTCCTGACGTCGCCAACCAAAGATACAGTTCAATATGTACTGCAGATACTGTATACAGACTCCAATAACACAGCCGAATACGAAGCCCTGTTACATGGTCTTCGGATGACAGTTTCCATGGGCATTCAACGCCTGGAGGTGCGTGGGGATTCGAACCTCGCAATATCCCAAATAAATGGAGACTTCGATGCCAAGGATCCGAAGATGGCGGCCTATCGAAACGCCGTCCTAAAGATGCCAGCTCGGTTCGAGGGGCTTGAATTTCACCATGTGGCTCGGGAAAACAATCAGGCGACGGATATCCTCACCCGCATCGGTGCAAAACGCGATGCGGTCCCCCCAACATCTTTTTGGAGAGGTTGTTTAAGCCATTCGTGGTATGGGAAGGGGACACCGGTAACAATAGTCCGGACCCGGCCAAAATGCCGGATACCGAACACTCTGACATAATCGGAGGCTCTGCCACCGAAATAACACCTTCAGCCCATGTCATAATGGCCATCATTGCCCCGTGGACAGAACCATTCTTGGCCTACCTAACTAGGCAGGAACTTCCTGAGGACCAAAATGAGGCACGCTGCATAGTGCGGCGATCTAAAGCCTACAGGGTCCACGAGGGAGAGCTGCATAAAAAAGCACTACTGGAGTCCTTCAAAGGTGCATCTCCGAAGAGCAAGGGTGGAAGCTTTTGGCAGAAATTCACGCCGGACTCGGTGGCCACCACGCCGCAGCCCGGGCCCTTGTAAGCAAGGCCTTCCGTACAGGTTTTTATTGGCCGACGGCCCGAGCAGACGCACAGGACTTGGTCCAACACTGCGTCGGTTGCCAGCTTTTTGCAAACCAAAGCCACATGCCACCCACCGCCCTCCAAACAATCCCCATTACCTGGCCCTTCACAGTCTGGGGGCTTGACATGGTTGGACCCCTTAAAGGGGGAACCCATAAGAAAAAATACTTACTGGTCATGGTGGATAAATTCACCAAATGGATAGAAGCCAAACCTGTTAAAACAACCGAATCCGGACCGGTGATAGACTTCATACCCGGGGTTGTACACTGTTATGGCGTCCCCCACAGCATCATCACTGACAAGGGCACAAACTTCACAGCCGACGAGGTAAAACTCTGGTGCAGCAACATGGGCATCAAGCTCGATTATGCTTCCGTCTATCACCCACAAACCAATGGCCAAGTCGAGCGAGCAAATGGTCTTATCATGAGCGGCATTAAACCCAGATTAGTGCGGTCCTTAAAGGAGTCTAACACGCACTGGGTAGAGGAGCTCGACTCTGTACTCTGGGGGCTGCGGACCACGCCGCATCGTACTACCGAATATACACCCTTCTTTATGGTGTACGGCGCAGAGGCAGTTCTGCCCTGTGACATAATTCATGACCCACCTCGAGTGCGCATGTACGAAGAAAGAGAAGCCGAGCTCGATCGGCACGACAGTCTAGACACCCTGGACGAGGAGCGCGACGTGGCAAAAGCCCGTTCCGCATTCTATCAGCAACAGGCTCGCAGATACCAAAGCAAAGAAATACGGGCCAAAACTTATAACATTGGCGAGTTAGTCCTACACCTGCCGGAGAAGAAAAAGACCAAGCTCGAGCCCAAATCGGAAGGTCCCTTCATTATTGACCAAGTTCTGACCGGTGGCGCGTACCGTCTGCGGGATGCGTCGAATAATCGACTTGAGCTGAACCCATGGAACGCAGCCAGGCTCCGAAGATTCTACGCCTAGCGCCGGACTCTATGTTCGTCTCCTTCTTCTGTCCATTTTTTGCATATACATTATCTGTCTTTTTTCTCTTTCTTTCTTTTATTCTTCCTCACGGCCTTCAAGGGCCAACTTGTGCCTCGCTTGCACACTATAGACGCGCTAACCGCGCTCATCATACCTGGGGGCTTCTTACACAGAAGCTTAATTATCTATCTGGGCTTCATGCCCCGCACATGTGTTATTCTACCGCATGTACCTTTTCTTCGCCATTATATGCATCAATATGACTTAAGTTTTGGCCAAGCTGGGTTGCCTGGCTCTTGTATTTACGCCCTACATTCCCGTTAATTCGACTAGGGCATAAGGGGAGCACCTCTGCGATTGTTACTGCCGGATCAGCCGGATGTGTACCTCAGACTGGGTGAAGCTGAAAGCTAGCGTTCTTAAGGGAACATTCGGTCGGCGAACAAAAGATGATTTTTATTTATTTCCCATATATGCCCCTAGAGGTTTTTGCCCGCGTCTCCTATCATAGTCCGGACATGCACTCTAGGGCATGCGTACCCAGGGAAAGGAACCCCTAACGGAACTATTCTCCCTGGAAGATGTTTCTTACTACCCATGTAATATAACATAACTAGTTGGGTACTTGTCGGTTCAAGCACTAATGACTCCTACGCCTGGTCTCCATGCATACCTCGATTCTTATATAACTGAGCGGTATTCGGACACACTCCGGACTATCGGGTCCCGAGGTTGAAGCGAAAAGGTCTGCCATGACAAATGATTTACAATCCGGCTAGAAGGCATTATACATGTCACTTTAATTACATAGTCATGTAGACTGACTAAATTCCTCTTCTATACCATCCAACAGGCGGTCTAGCCTACAATCCTGTTGTGAATACTTTGCGGCTAATTCTACTTGCCCATAGACTAAGCTAACGGGGATCTCTTTCCCATCAGGCCCCACAGGTGCGACCTCGGCCATGTGGTTTGGGTCAGCCTTGGTATACCGCGTCTTCACCATGGCCCAGGCTTCCCTGGCACCTTGACGGCAGGCCGATATCTTACATAATTGGAAGCGCCGCCGTGCTCCCTTGAGCTTCTCCGCAAGCTCTCCAATGCCTTCTGGCAGGGAGACTGATGGCCACAAGGCCTGGGCAATACCTTGCATCACCTGCCGAACTTGTTCGTGCAGTTGTGAGAGCTCGGATAGAAGATCACCCGCAGACCCAGGCATCTCCTCCGCGGGACGACCCGTCAGCATACCTGCAGACATAACTCTGTTAGCCGGCTTCTCCGTCGCCCCCTTTTTAAGGGTTCGTTCAAGCACTTCCTGAAAATGCCGCGTCGAAGCCACTTATTCTCCTTCTCGGAGTCCACAAGCTGGGCTCGAACATCTTTCGGTTCCACACTCAACTTGGTATTGGCATCTTAGAGATTGTTTTTCTCCCGCCTGACCTCAGTCAGCACGCGTTCGCCAGCCTTTAGCTGTCGTACGGCATGCTGGTCTTCCAGATTCTCTCCGGATTCATCTGCAATATCTATTGTTAGATCTGCAGCCACGCCGCACGCTATATGGTACCTATCATTCTTTAATACAAATGTTACCTGATGGGGACTTTTTAGGTTCCTTCAATGCGGCAACGGCGGCCCGAAGTTGGATCTTGCATTCCTCCAGCTCCTGTGACAGTCGAGTATTCTTCTCTGTAAGAACCTGCACAATAGATGATCCTTAAATCAGTTCTGCTAACTGTTTCAAGTCTCAGGGGCCACTGATACATATAATCATCAGATTATATTACCCGTACATCCCTTACATATTGGTCCGTGGCTCTGGCTAGACCATTTTGAGCAGCACGGAGGTATGCGTCTCCAGAATTGAATGCATCAAATGCCTCTGGGAGAAGCAAGCGTCACGGAGTACGACTCAGCGATGCCGATGATTCATGGCGCTCTCCACTTATGAATTTGTAGAGGATAGTCTATCTGCATCCTCTGTAGGAGGAGTATTCGGCGTCCACCCCATGTCGGCTTCTGCCTCTATGTCCGGTCCTGGAGCCCGACTGGTGGAAGCATGATCGGCAGCCTCGCCGGACACATTCCGGCGAGCGTTTTTCTGTTAAAGAAACATGGACGTTATTACGTTTTGAGAAAGACGACAACCACGGAGCGGGGTTTTTGTCATACCTCTGCGCCGGCGTCTCCGTCCTGACTGCCTTCCTTTTTGGCCTGCCCGGCCTCGGTGCCTCTTGTTGGCGAGTTGCTGCGGGTTTGGCACGGCGTCCTGAAGGCCTTCCCTGTAAAACAGCATATGTATATGGTAGGTAAAGTGTCTAAAAGGGGATCCTAGTTTTTGGAGTTGGGATTATCAGTTTTTCTTACATGTGATGCAGGAAGGAGTCCGGGATAGTCGGCCGTAATGGCCACCATGGCGTCATCACAGCTTAACTGATAGAACTGCCGGTCTATCAGCTCCACGAATATGTCCGGATCTTCTTCGAGTCCAGGACCAAGGGCCCGGTCAGGGTCCTCTGGTTGTGGGGATGGGCTGTTGACCTCCCTTATGGCTTTTCGTAGTTCCTGCCGCACAATGGCAAGGTGAATACCTACGACAAAGAATGCGGGAAGAATGGGAGTAGGGAGATATAACTCACCCAGCTTGGAGGGTTATACATAGAGAATCCATCCCGTGGCTTGATGCGGATGAACTCCTCTTCCTCTCCCTTGAACAACTCAGACATAATTTTTGCTAAAGCGGCAGCGCTGTCCGGACCCTTACGCCCACAACGGGTGGCATCATCTTCCCCGTTAAAACACCACAGGGGATGCCCTCGATATTGAAGTGGCTGCACTCCCCGCATTATGCATATTGACATAACCTCGATTACTGTCAATCCTGATTGAGCTAGCACTTTAATCCGGTTCATCAGGTAAAGGACTTGTCGGTGTCAAAACCGGCGGATCTCGGGTAGGGGGTCCCGAACTGTGCGTCTAAGGCGGAAGGTAACAGGAGGCAGGGAACACGATTTTTTACCCAGGTTCGGGCCCTCTTGATGGAGGTAAAACCCTATGCCCTGCTTGATTTATTCTTGATGATATGAGTATTACAAGAGTTGATCTACCACGAGATCGGAGAGGCTAAACCCTAGAAGCTAGCGTATGGTATGATTGTATGTTGTCCTACGGACTAAAACCCTCCGGTTTATATAGACACCGGAGGGGGCTAGGGTTACACAAGGTCGGTTACAAAGGAGGAGATATCCATATCCGTACTACCTAGCTTTCCTTGCACGCCAAGTAGAGTCCTATCCGGACACGGGACGAAGTCTTCAATCTTGTATCTTCATAGTCAAACAGTCCGACCAAAGGATATAGTCCGGCTGTCCGGAGACCCCCTAATCCAGGACTCCCTCAGTAGCCCCTGAACCAGGCTTCAATGACGATGAGTCCATCACACAGTGTTGTCTTCGGCATTGCAAGGCGGGTTCCTCCTCCGGATACACCACAGAAGAGTTCAAATAAAAGGATAGTGTCCGACCCTGCAAAATAAGTTCCACATACCACCATAGAGAGAATAATATTTCCACAAATCTAATCTGCTGACACGCTTTGCAACATGACATCATGCCATGGCTTGGTGATTATTCGAATCGTTTTTCTTTAACTAGCCCCGCACATAACGCGAGGCAGTTTCTTGACACGTCTTGTCAAAGCAGAGATCGTGTCCCCCTTATTACGGGATTCTCATCAATAGGGTCATGGGTAACCCAATTGCGACTAGGACTCCTAGATTTTAGGCAAGTCCCAAACGGCCACGAGGAGGACGCTTGATATTCACCCTCTTTATAAAGGGTCAAGGCTTTTACTTTTTTCCTCCCGTGCTCAATTGAATCCTTCCCCCGCCTCGAGTTCTAACACTCAAAGCCCAGGTCAGGTGCTTCGGACCTTCAATCATGTCCGGATCCAGCCTCCAGGGCCGGTGGATGTCCTCCTCCGTCACGGAAGAGGATATCAAGAAGTTGAGGGAGGCAAGATACCTGACCGCCGAAGTCTCACATCGGCTGCCCGCCTGAGGGCAGGTCGTCCCTACTCCAGAACCAAATGAAAACGTCGTGTTTATCTCCCACTTCCTCCGAGGACTAGGCCTCACTCTGGATCCCTTCGTTAGGGGTTTGATGTTCTATTACGGGCTTGATTTCCACGATCTAGCCCCAGATTCCTTTCTCCACATCTCGGCATTTATTGTCGTACGTGAGGCCTTCCTCCGCATTACCCCTCACTTCGGCTTGTGGATCAAGACCTTTGATGTGAAGCCGAAGACGGTCGAGGGGCAGTATGTAGCATGCGGGGGTGCATTAATAAGCAAGATTGCCGGAGCTCCGTGGCCAAAAGGTTCCTTTCCAGAGGTGTCCGGATTATGGCAACGGGAGTGGTTCTACGTCACCGCTCCCAGAAGTGCCAAGTGGGTAGCTTCCCCCGCCTTTCGCTTGGGCCCTCCACCACAATTGATGTCATGGATCAGCAGGGGGCTGAGCTGGGGTCCAGCCAAGGATGTGCCCATACTGCAGAGCCGTATCCGGGATCTCTTCGAGGGAGATTTTAGTTTGGTTATGGTAGTGCAAGTCATGCTGGTTCGTCGAGTCCAGCCTTGCAAACGCCGGCCCCTCCGCTTGTGGGAATTCAACCCAGAAGGACCGCGCGCTATTCAGAATTTCCTCGGCCTGACGCACGAGGAGATGTACAAGTCGTTCTTCGGACCCCAAATAGAGTGTCCGGACACCACCGAGGACGTGGGCCTGAGCAGAAACCGCACCGTGGCCCAAGTAAGTAATCCTCTAGTCTAACACACTGTCTTTCTTTTATCATGACATCATTCTGAAGAATCGCTCTTTGCCCAGGACTGGATAACAAAGGCGAAGATGATCCGGTGTTCGGCTCCTCTTCCCGAAGGCTTGGACAATCCGGTGTTGGAAAAGATGCTCGAGCCAGCACCTTGCCCGGTGCCCTCAAGGGAAGATGAAGGGGAGAATAAAGGGGGCAAAAGTGGGCCTCCACCGCTACCTATTCCAACCGAGGGAGCGAGCGCCTCCATGAGGGAAGATAACCAAGGGGAAGAATCTGACGTTCCATCGCCCTGGGGGAGGAAGAGGACTACCTCCGAAGATCCGGAAACCAAGGTCTCCAAACGGGAGAAGAAAACTCCACCAGAGGGTCCTACCTCGGATGGTGCTCTTGCCGCACAAAGTCCATGCGGGGATCAGCCCTCTAACGAGCTGTAAGTAACCAAAAAGTACTTAATAGTGAAGGTATACTACCTTACTTCCGAGGAAGATAACCGAAGCATTTATCTTGCAGTTCGGATCTGAGCCCTTCACAGCAGAGCTCGTCTTCAGGGGATCTTCTTCCGGAGATGATGGAGAGCGAAACGCCTCCCCGGACTCCCCGACTCAAGAAGTGGGCGACTTTGAAGTGTCGTCACGGAGAGTTTCTCCGGATCCGTCAAGGCCAGAAGGTAATCCCATGGTCACCCGAAGCCATCAGTATCCGGCTCTTGAAGAGAGCAATCAAAAGAGTCCGACACCATCCTATGTGCGGTCGGACGTACTGAAGGGTCTGCTAGAGCGAGCAACAATCTCAGAAGAGCACCGTACATTAATGTGTACGGTGATTGAAAGGATTTCGTCCGCCGAAAACGGGTTGCATGAAGCCTTTATGAGTCTACTGACGGGCTTTGAGGTACGTGAAATATATACATTTGTGATGGTATCGCACATTTTAGGTGTGCCCTGTGTGGATAGTAGCCCCTGAGACTCTGGTTGTCATCGAAAACGGCGGCGAATAGAGGATCGTAGTCCCAGGTAATAACCAGACCGCCTTTATGTGCAGGTGTTTGAAGCTCCGGTGGCTAGCCGGACTAATGGGGTTGCCGAACTAAAGCGGCGACTGGATGCGGCGGATGCCGATATCGAGCTTGTTATCAAGCGGCTTGACGAGGCACAGGGTAGGTGATGTTTATAGTGAATGTTACATAGTAAGAGCAGTGTGATGCCAGTATCTTTAATATGTTGTGACTGCAGATGGAGCTGCCACCGTGGAGGCCCCGCGGGCGGAGCTTGCCCGAGCCAAGGAGTAAGCGAGGAGTAGTAATGCGGCCGCTTTGAAGGCGGCCGAAGAGTTGAGAGCCGAGAAGGCCGCACATAGCATGAGCAAACAGAAAATGGCCAAAATGGTTGTGAAGTTAAAAGACACTGCCGACCGCTGCCATTTTCTTGAAGAAGAAAACCGGCCAAAGGCTACGGACCTCGAAAAGGCCACAATGGCGACCAAAGACACCCGCTCTACAATGAGAGCAAAGAAGGAGGAACTACGTGAAGCCGGAGATATTGTGGCTGGGAAGCCCTTTATGCTACGGAGGAAATTCGGCGATCCGCGGTATGCCCCTCTGGATCGGCTGTGGAGTTCGGACGACGCATATCTGGACTTGGCGGCAAGCGCTGTCGATGCGGCCGAATACTTCCGAGATCAAACAGATCGTGAAGTGGACAAGCTGTTCTGGTCGCAATTTAACGTTCCAGAGCGTCCGCTTCCATTGACTGATCAGCTTGCCGAATGGGCCGAACTCAATAGATTGTTCGGACTCGCCATGAGGTCTGTCGTGGATCATTTGTGGCCGGAAAGGCCGAAGCCGAACAGCTATTTTAGCTTGGTGCAGCAGTTCCTTGGTGTGGTGCCACACATCAATGCGATGAAGAGGTCGGCGTGCATAGAAGGCTCGCGGATGGCCCTTACCCGTGTCAAAACATACTGGGCGGAGATGGATGCCACCACTTTCGCGGCGCAGGGTTCGGCCATAGGCCGAGTGGCTGCCGAGCACTATTTTGAAGAAGTTCTTGAGGGCGCTCCTTCGATAGAGGCCCAGTGCTCGAAGAATGTTATGTTTGAGTGACATGTATTCCCATTGTAAAAACAATGTTTTATTGAATTTATCAAGGCTGTGTTTATACTTTTGCCCGAAAGTATTGTGATGCCTCCTGTGCGGCCGTTTATGTATACATGTATATAACCTGAAAGATTGCAGTCGGCTTCAGCCCCCACGCATATAATGCGGGGGTGTTCGCAGAAGACATGTATTCACATTTAATCCAACGTCTTGGTCCTAATAAGGAGGTGATAGCGCAGCGAACTAGGCAACCGGACTATAATGCTTTAACACTTTCACTTAGCCATAGGAGTTTGACAGTGGGGCTACTATATAGCCCCTGGTGGCTCCACACTTATCCGAATTCGGGGTGCGTACATGCCTGGCCGGGAAACGGCCCTTCGTTAATGCGGAGGAATCCCGAAGATTCCAATAGGTCATCAAGTGGTTGACCAGTCTCACGCTATATTATGACAGTCAGTTTTCGGCTTTCTCTACTAAGGTGCTCGTCCGGATGAACCAGGGCACAATCGCAGTAGTTCTCCTGGTGCCGCCTTAGCCAATAGAGCGGAACGTAAGGCAGCAAAACACAGGAGCCGGGCAAACCCAACATTTGACCAAAGACATGATTCAGAGCTGATGCATATAAGGCCAAACTCGCGACGCCGAACACTCCCTAAGGTATTCGGTCTTTATGGTGTAAACCAGGTCTAAACAGTACCCTTTGTAATAAGCCCCTGGTGTCCAGGTACATGCATTATTCTGGCGTGGCCTGATACATCTCCAACGTATCTAGAATTTTTGATTGCTCCATGCTATATTATCTACTGTTTTGGACTATATTGGGCTTTATTTTCCACTTTTATATTATTTTTGGGACTAACCTATTAACCGGAGGCCCAGCCCAGAATTGCTGTTTTTTTGCCTATTTTAGTGTTTCGGATAAACAGAATATCAAATGGAGTCCAAACAGAATAAAATCTTCGGAAACGTGATTTTCTCACCGAACGTGATCCAGGAGACTTGGACCCTACTGCAAGGGATCAAAGAGGTGGTCACGAGGGTGGGGGCGCCCCCCCCCCTAGGGCGCGCCCCTACCTCGTGGGCCCCTCGGTGCTCCACCGACGTACTCCTTCCTCCTATATATACACACGTACCCCCAAACGATCAGAACAGGAGCCAAAAACCTAATTCCACCGCCGCAACTTTCTGTATCCATGAGATCCCATCTTGGGGCCTATTCCGGAGCTCCGCCGGAAGAGGGCCGTCATCACGGAGGGCTTCTACATCATCCTAGCCCCTCCGATGAAGTGTGAGTAGTTTACCTCAGACCTTCAGGTCCATAGTTAGTAGCTAGATGGCTTCTTCTCTCTCTTTGAATCTCAATACAAAGTTCTCCCCCTCTCTTGTGGAGATCTATTCGATGTAATCTTCTTTTTGCGGTGTGTTTGTTGAGATCGATGAATTGTGGGTTTATGATCAAGTCTATCTATGAATAATATTTTAATCTTCTCTAAATTCTTTTATGCATGATTGGTTATCTTTGCAAGTCTCTTCGAATTATCCGTTTGGTTTGGCCAACTAGATTGGTAGTTCTTGCCATGGGAGAAGTGCTTAGCTTTGGGTTCGATCTTGCGGTGTCCTTACCCAGTGACAGAAGGGGCAGCAAGGCACATATTGTATCATTGCCATCGAGGATAACAAGATGGGGTTTATTTCATATTGCATGAATTTATCTCTCTACATCATGTCATCTTGCTTAAGGCGTTACTCTGTTTTTAACTTAATACTCTAGATGCATGCTGGATAGCGGTCGATGAGTGGAGTTATAGTAGTAGATGTAGAATCGTTTCGATCCACTTGTCACGGACGTGATGCCTATATACATGATCATGCCTAGATATTCTCATAATTATGCTCAATTCTATCAATTGCTCAACATTAATTTGTTCACCCATCGTAGAATACTTATGCTCTTGAGAGAAGCCACTAGTGAAACCTATGGCCCCTGGGTCTATTCTCATCATATCAATCTCCATCACTTTTATATTGTTTTGCTATATACTTTGCGTTTACTTTTTACTTTGCATCTTTATATCAAAAATACCAAAAATATTCTATCTATCAGATCTCACTCTCGTAAGTGACCGTGAAGGGCTTGACAACCCCTAATCGCGTTGGTTGCGAGTAGCTATCGCTTTGTGCAGGTACGAGGGATTTGAGCGTGGGCTCCTACTGGATTGATACCTTGGTTCTCAAAAACTGAGGGAAATACTCATGCTACTCTGCTGCATCATCCCTTCCTCTTCGGGGAAAACCAATGCAAGCTCAAGACGTAGCATGGCCACATGCCAAGACGTCAGCATCCTTCTCGATTGTACCGAGAAACCAAGGGATGTAAATCAACAAGAGACAGTAAAAAAGGTTTACTCAGGGTCTTAATCTACAAAGAATCCATGGAACGGGTCCCTGCTGCACGTCTGCGCCTGTGTCTCCGTTGTGCCGTATCCTGGACGGGTGTAGCACGATGGTCATCTGAAAAAGAGAGGAACTTAATTGAAAAGTTGTCGTGCAAAAGTTAAGTTATAATAAACAATATATAGTTGAAAATGAGTAAAGGTGAGTCTTATTGCCACTTTTGCACGCGCGTTGATCCCCTTGTATTGTAATAGGGCTATAGCCATCAGACCTGTATTAATTACATATAGCTGAGCCGGACTCATCTAGCCGTGTCCGTGGTCTTAACGACCTGTCAAATGCTTGAGTTGGTGAGGCCGTTTAGTGTGCGGCGGCCAAGGCGGCTGCACCGTCTTTGGCACGCAAGGAGCGCTCAATATTTCCATTTACTGTAATGATGCCGCGTGGACAGGGCATCTTGAGCTTGAGGGAAGCGTAATGTGGTATTGCGTTAAAGCGAGCGAAAGCTTCGCGTCCGAGTAGTGCTTGATAGCCACTTTGGAACGGAGCGACGTGGAAAGTTAAATTTTCGCTATGGAAGTTATCGGGGAAGCCGAATATAACCTCTAGTAGCAGGAAGCCCCTGCAGTGAGCCTCTGGGCCTGGCGTTACTCCTTTAAAGGTAGCATTGCTGCAGCAAATTTTTGTTGGGTCTATCCCCATTTTGCGGACTGTGTCCTGATATATCAGATTTAAACTGTTGCCGCCGTCCATTAGGAGTCGGGTGAAGTGGTATCCGTCAATTATTGGATCTAATACCAAGGCAGCCCATCCTGCACGCCGGATACTTGTCGAGTAATCCCGATGGTCGAAGGTGATCGGTTGGGACGACCAGTGGCGGAGCTCCACGGTGATAGGCCATGGGGCATGTTCCTCTAAAGGTGCCGCTTTGTTTCTCCCTTTTATCACGTGTAACACGTTGACTGTTTTGACTTCTGGTGGGAATTTCTTCTGTTCCCCTGTGCTTTGCTTGTGAGGCTCGTCCTCGTCTTCACTCGGTGTATCCTGCCCCTTGTGTTCGGCGTTGAGCTTGCCGAACTGTTTGAAGACCCAACATTCTCTGTGGGTATGATTTGCAGGTTTATCTGGGCTGCTATGGATCTGACATATTTGGTCCAGAATTTTGTTTAGGCTAGACAATTCGTCTCTGTTGCCTTTGGAGGGCGGCTTCTGCTGCCCTGGCCGAGAGCTTCTAAATCCGACGTTTACCGCCGTGCTCTTCGGACTGTCTTCTTTATTCCACCGCTTATTCTTGCTGCATCGTGATTTCCCGTTTCCATCCCTGACTTCGGATGTACTTGGGTCGCTGGTGCTGCATCGGGCTAACCAGATGTCCTCACCCGCACAAAAACGGGTCATGGGGCTTGTTAATGCTGCCATTGTTCTCGACTTTTCTTGACCGAGGTGTCTGGCAAGCCATTCGTCTCGAACGCTATGCTTGAAAGCTACTAAGGCTTTAGCGTCCGGACAGTCAACTATTTGGTTCTTTTTAGTGAGGAACTTGTTCCAAAGTTTCGGGCTGACTCACCGGGCTGTTGAGTTATATGACTTAAATCGTCTGCATCTGGTGGTCGGACATATGTCACTTGAAAATTTTCCCGAAAGGTGTCTTCGAACTCTTCCCAGCTTCCGATGGAGTTTTCGGGGAGGCTTTTAAGCCAGTGCCGAGCCGGCCCATTGAGCTTGAGGGGTAAGTACTTGATGGCGTGGAGATCGTCTCCTCGAGCCATATGGATGTCGAGGATGTAGTCCTCAATCCAGACCCCAGGGTCTGTTGTTTCGTCGTACGCCTCTATGTTTACGGGTTTGAATCCCTCTGGAAATTCATGGTCCAGCACCTCGTCGGTGAAACATAGAGGGTGTGCGGCACCCCTATATTTGGGCGTACCGTGGTGTTCGGATGTTTGTTGTGTTGCATTGTATGTTGGAGCGCGCCTGCGTGGTCCATAGATGGATCTGGTTGCGCCGTCCTTTTGATGCGAACCCTTACACGGATCGCGTACTGGTTTATGTGCGGCGTCGTTTGCCGCTTTATGTTGGCTATGAGGTTGTCTATCCGACTGGATGGCCGTTTTATTTTTTAATTGTGGAGGATCTAAGGCCTCCTCATCAAATTCAGGTAGCAACTTTCGCTTCGGATAGCTCTTGATGTGGCGATTACTGTCGTACTTCGCTGCAGTGTTGAGTACTTCACTCCATTTGATTTTGAGTGTGTCTTGTGTAGCCTTGAGCCTTTGCTTCTGTTTTTTCAGACTCCTCGCCGTGGCAACAAGCCTTTGGTGGGCATTATGTTGCTCCTGGCGCCTGTCTGGTGTGATGTCGTCCGGACTGTTATCTTCGACGGAGTCGGGTTGTTCGGTTTGATTCCCCATGTTGCCCTGGTCGGGCGATGGTGCACCCTGCTCTATTGATGGGTCTATATGATTGTTATTTCTGCCGAGGCGGGATTTGGAGCGGCGTTTATGCCACCACTTTGACTGCTTCTCGAGGGAACAACCCTTCGCTACGTCCTTCTGTTCCTCGTCGTTGTTTTCTTTGGGTGTGTCCACCATGTATACGTCATGTGACGAAGTGGGCGTCCAGTGCCCTGTGGGCAGTGGTTCCTGTTCGTCTCCTTCATCGTCGTCCATACCGTCGATGTCTTCGGAGTCGAAGTCGAGCATGTCGGTTAATTTATCGACAGTGGCTACTAAGTGGGTGGTGGGTGGGCGATGAATTTCTTCGTCATCCGCATCCCAATCTTGCTGGACGTAGTTCGGCTAGGACTCTCCTGACAAGGAGAGAGACCTTAATGAGTTCAGTATGTCGCCAAAGGGCGAGTGCTGAAAAATATCCGCGGAGGTAAACTCCATGATCGGCGCCCAATCGGATTCGACAGGAACGGGCGTAGGCGGTTCGGAGTCCGTGGCCGGAGAAGGATCCGGCAGTTTGGCAACACGGCTCTCGTGAAGGGTAAGGTCTATATTTGGCTCGATCGCCGCAGAGGATACGACCTCCGTGCGGGGTCTATCCACCCATCCACGGATTGCGTGACTGGCTCCGAATTGAGGGTCAGAGCGGCTGCTGGTGCGATTTCTTGAACACTGTCCGATGGTAGAGCTAGATGGTACTCATCGTGACCGCGTGGCGCACAAGGCAGGGGCTCGAATCCGTCGAAGAACAAGTCTCGGCGGATATTGTCTGTGTGGTTTAATCTTCCAAACCTGACCTGGTAGCAAGGGGCATAACTTTCGATCTGCTCCAGATGGCCAAGCGAGTTGGCCCGCAGTGCGAAGCCGCCAGACACAAAGATCTGTCCGGGGAGAAAAATCTCACCCTGGACTGCATCGCTATCGATGATCATAGGAGCCATCAAGCCTAACAGCGACGACACAGAGGAACTCTCAATGAAAGCACCAATGTCGGTGTCAAAACCGGCGGATCTCGGGTAGGGGGTCCCGAACTGTGCGTCTAAGGCGGATGGTAACAGGAGGCAGGGAACACGATTTTTTCACCCAAGTTCGGGCCCTCTTGATGGAGGTAAAACCCTACGTCCTGCTTGATTTATTCTTGATGATATGAGTATTACAAGAGTTGATCTACCACGAGATCAGAGAGGCTAAACCCTAGAAGCTAGCCTATGGTATGATTGTATGTTGTCCTATGGACTAAAACCCTCCGGTTTATATAGACACCAGAGGGGGCTAGGGTTACACAAGGTCGGTTACAAAGGAGGAGATATCCATATCCGTACTGCCTAGCTTGCCTTCCACGCCAAGTAGAGTCCTATCCGGACACGGGACGAAGTCTTCAATCTTGTATCTTCATAGTCCAACAGTCCGGCCAAAGGATATAGTCCGGTTGTCCGGAGACCCCCTAATCCAGGACTCCCTCAGGACTTCTCCGTTGTCTTCCTCCTGGGGGCTCCGGGGGCGCCAACTTCGGCGTTTCTTCAGAGGAGCATTGTTGAACTCAGGAAGACCCCGCCGAACAGGGTCCGAAAGGGGGACGTCCTCCATATAAAACCATTCCGAAGGCCAGTCTTCGGACGTCTTCTTCGGAGTACCGAACATGTATCCAGTTTCGGCGATGCGCCATATTTCGGCTCCGCCCACTTGATAAAGTGACCCCTTATGTGTGCGGGGGACGAGGCAAAATAACCTTTTCCACAGCTCGAAATGAGCCTCGTAGCCCAGGAGTAACTCGCAGAGGGCAACATAGCCGGCGATGTGTAATATGGAAGCAGGGGTAAAATTATGCAGTTGGAGGCCGTAAAACTCCAGGAGCCCGCGGAGGAACGGATGAATTGGAAATCCGAGTCCCCTTAATAAATAAGGAACAAGGCATACCCGCTCCCCCGTAGAGGGGCTGGGGAAGCTCTCCGCTTTCTCCCCGCCATTGTAGGTGGCGAGCCCGGCTCGGACGAGAACCATATACGCTGGAGGGAGAAATCCCTTAGTCTGCAGTTCGACTAATCGACTGTGTGGGACTGAACACCTCTCCCAATCACCGGGCTTAGGGCTACGGGGGCGGGAGGAGGAGCTGCAGAGGTCGGCCATGTTGGAGTGGATTTTTCCGAAGCACGCTCCGATGGATTCTCGCTGGGGGAGGATGATATGGATTGGGTCTAAGAATCCCCATCCCTTTAATAGACAATTTATTTATCTGGCTAGGGGGGCGAATGTAAAAACGCCCTGGCGCCTCGTATTCATTCGACGCGTGGGAGATAGCCCTTATTGGGCGCAGAAGCCAAGAGGTCCAACCTTTATGGGGCCGGACACTACTTAACAAACGTTCAAAATTTGGAGAAGAACCTACCTTGCAATGCCAAAGACAACACTGCGCACTGGACTCATCGTCATTGAAGCCTGGTTCGGGGGCTACTGAGGGAGTCCTGGATTAGGGGGTATCCGGACAGCCGGATTATATCGTTTGGCCGGACTAATGGACTATGAAGATACAAGATTGAAGACTTCGTCCCGTGTCCGGATGGGACTCTACTTGGCGTGGAAGGAAAGCTAGGCAATACGGATATGTATATCTCCTTTGTAACCGACCTTGTGTAACCCTAGCCCCCTCAAGTGTCTATATAAACCATAGGGTTTTAGTCCATAGGACAACATACAATCATACCATAGGCTAGCTTCTAGGGTTTAGCCTCTCCGATCTCGTGGTAGATCAACTCTTGTACTACTCATATTATCAAGAATAATCAAGTAGGACGTAGGGTTTTACCTCCATCAAGAGGGCCCGAACCTGGGTAAAACATCATGTCCCCTGCCTCCTATTACCATCCGCCTTAGACGCACAGTTCAGGACCCCCTACCCGAGATCCGCCGGTTTTGACACCGACACACACCTAGCACAGGCAAACTTCAAAGATTAGATTATGTGATGCTCTCAGATAAAATATTTTCATCCCTGAACAGCGAGAAGAGAGATATGATTTATGATATTTTTCTTGATTATGAGAGCATGAAGTGCACTGCCAGAGAATTTGATTTGTCCGATTTTGTGAATAGTCTTCACAGAAGTATCTCTAAGGGTTACAATGTCGACATGGTGGATTTTGTTTATTTAGATGAGGTGCAGGATCTAACCATGACACAAATAGCACTTCTTAAGTATGTGTGCAGGAATTCCAGGGAGGGCATCCATTTTGCGGGAGATATTACGCAGACTATAGCAAGCGGGGTTCATTTCAGATTTGAAGATATTCGATCACTTTTTTGTACCACATTCCTCTCGAAAACTAAAGCATTTAATCAAGGAAATAAACATGGTAAACAATGCCATCTCTCTGATATGTTCCAACTTACTCAAAATTTCCGCACACATTGTGGGATTCTTCGTATGGCCCAAAGTATAATTGACCTTTTGTACTTCTTTTTCCCATCAAGTGTTGACAAGCTTCATCCATAGACCGGACTTGTATATGGAGAACCTCCTATGTTGCTGGAGACTGGTAATGATAAAAATGCAATTGTGAAAATATTTGGAGAAAACAGAAGTAAACAAGGTAACCTGCATGGGTTTGGTGCTGAGAAAGTCATATTAGTTTGTGATGATGCTACCAAAACACAAGTTATTGATCTTGTTGGTAAACAGGCTCTTGTGTTGACTATTGTTGAATGTAAAGGTCTTGAATTCCAGGTATGGGCCTACCTGTTCTTCATTTGTGTTCATTGTGCAAATTCTTTTATTTGCAGAATTATGTTGAGGATACTTAATTGTTTTATAAAAACATTGTGTAGGATGTGCTGTTGTACAATATTTTCAGTTCATCGCCTTTAGGAAACAAATGGAGAGTAGCGTATGGCTATATGAAAACCAAAAATATTTTATCATCACCTAAGGAGATCTCTCATCCAGATTTCAATAGAAACAAGCATTCTCTTCTCTGTTCAGAGCTGAAGCAACTTTATGTTGCCATCACACGAACTAGGCAAAGACTTTGGATATGTGAAAATGCAGATGAGTATTGTCGGCCAATGTTTGACTTCTGGAACAAGTTGTGTCTTGTAGAAGTTAGATTACTTGATTCTTCCTTCATTGCAGCAATGAAGACTGGAAGCAGCATTGCTGATTGGATGCGACGGGGCATCAAGGTTAGTGATATTCACTTGTTCGGTGTGGAAATCTTGTTCATTGTGCGATGCGTTATGTTGTTGAAATATATTGCATGCAGCCTTTCCCCACCAGCTTAGGCTTTTGGGGGAAACTAGTTTTTTGGATGCAATTAGATTATGTTACCTAGTCAGTGATGTTTTCATATTTAATCCGATAAAATGTATGGCCCTTTTTGTTGACAATTGATCTATGCTCACCTTCTTGCATGCATATCTACTTCTTAGAAAACATGTATGTACTTCTCTTCTGGAATTGTTATTCCATGTCACGAGTGCATTTGTTTTTCTTATAGCTATTCAACGAGTGGCAATTTGAGATGGCTACAATTTGTTTTGAAAAGGCTAATGATGCACACCAAGAGAAGTGGGCAAGAGCTGCAGGACTTGTAGCAACTGTTGAAAGTGTCATGCCTACTAATTTGATTCTGGGCCAAGATTCATTGCAAAAGGCATCAGATATTTATGAATCTATTGGCATGCATGAGAAAGCTGCCACTTGCTATATCAAGTTAGGCGACTACAAAAGAGCAGGTGTGTGGATTCCATAATTTTTCAGTTGTATCGATACTTCTGTAATTCCATAACGTCGAAAAATGGCAAGTTGCTCCTAGGATCTTCTCTAATTAAACCCCAAAAATTGACTCCCAAAAACCTACTCTCAAAACCGAACTCCCAAAAAACTCTGGGTATTGGGACGCTGGTTTCCAATCGATCCCCAAATAATGAACCACCAAAAAAGACAATTTGAATTGCATTTCTCCTGCATTGTGCATCCATATGAACATTCCACTTGATCAACCGCATAAACTTGATAATTAACTTCACTGTTCCATTAACAGAAGCTGGGAAGCTCCCAGCTTCTTAATTTGAGCTAGTCATTAAACAATGTAGCTCAAACAAAAGTTTTCCTACTATAATTTGAGCTACTCATTAAAGAACGTAGCTCAAATAAAATATTTCCTACCATAATTAAACATAACACTAACTATAGACAAGAAGCTAGGTTAGCTTAAGCTTCTCGGCCGCTGCCCTAGGCCTCGTCCTCGGAATCAGAGGAATGACGACGAACGTTGTTGGCCAAGAGAGTAACCTTAGAAGTAAAGATCTTTAGATTTGAAAACTTCACCTCGCCTAATCGACAAGATCAAGCTTCAAGCTCCCATATGGTTTGAAGCTGGGGTGGAAGGGCTAAAAATTGTGTTATCGCAGTTGCATTCGCTTAGTCACCATGTTGAAATTCATGCTATTAAGATTTCGTATGGATAGTCATTAGTTCATTGCTTCACATTCCATCCAGCTTTATCTGACTAAACATTGTTTATTTGCATTGCCATAGGAATGATCTATATGCAAAATTATGGCACTTCCAGGCTTGTCAGAAGCAGCTATGACTGGATGCTGGTCAGAAGCAGCTGAAGTGTACTTCAAAGCTAAATGTTATAACAAGAGTTTCTCCATGTGCTTGAGAGGAAAACTATTCAATTTGGGGTTCCAGTTTCTACAACAGTTGTGGGGGGAAGCTTTTCTTGATGAGTCGAACTTCTTTGTACTTTACTCACCAGCTGCATATGCTCTGATTGTTGATTCCCTTGGTGCACATCTCCGGCCATCAAACAAGATACTGACCCATGGTCATCCTGGGAGAATGGCCATACTTCTGCTACACGTAGCACCTTGGGGTGGCATGCTGACTTCAAGACTTACGCAGTACCTGGACAGCGAATCTGAGTGGACAAACTTTTTCCGATCTTTGGATATATTTGTTCACAATCATTCTCATATGTTCGAACACATACATAGTAAACACCCTAGTGGTCTCGATGGCAGATACTCCTTGCTCCTGAAATTTAAGCTTGCTCTTGAGTCCACCTTCAAGTTTACCTTAAACACAAACTGGAGAGAGGAACCAGATTACATATCCCCACTGTGTTATGTGGATCTCATAGAGTGTCTTGGTCATGTTGCTTCATCATGCTTTGCACTTCATGGTTGTATGTTCTCCACACAATCTATTGTTGTCAAGATGACAAAACGCAAGAATGCCTACATTTACCTTTAGACTTGTTTGACTTCTAGGAAAGATCTGGATCTGGAGACAATGTCATTATCAATAGGGCATTTCATATTTGAGTCGATCGGGAATATCTTGACAAAGAAATATATGATCCAAGAGTGGGTCCAGAAGACATCAACTACTTCACACATTCCAATCCTTTTGAGATTAGTTGTCACACTTTATGTTGTGACTTTAAGTCTTAACGTCGGGGATTGCTATGAGGTCACACGCTTCCTTTAAATGCACCAAATTTTTGCGGATTTTCCTTTGGAATTCTCTCAAAAGATTTTAGGTGCTTTGCAAATAAGGTCTCAGAAACTGGGCAGATTCAGAAGGATGTTTGCTGATGCACTTGTAGTAATTGGAGAACGCATGATAGTGGTGGGTCCACCCACAGCCCAGACAATGTGCCGAGGCTTAAATGCTATTATAGTTAACAGTTGGGAGGGAACATTACTTCAAGTTAATTCGATGACAAATTCTTCGTCACGTGATGAAGGAGAATCATGCAGCATAGAGAAGAATTTCTTTGAAAGGTACCATGGTCGTATCAAAATAGATGATGTTGAATTTTGGGAGATTTTTGAGGTGTTTCAAGCCAATAAGCAAGGCCAGGTGAGTACGCAAGGTGCAAGATTTTTGGGGGGGGGAGGGGGTCTGGTAATTCAGCACTAGCAGTTTCCTATATTTAAGAAACCGATTTATATATGAAGAAAGATGCAAGGGCTATTGTTCTATTCCTTAAAAGTGTCCTTTCCTGGTTGACGCAAAGAGGACCTCCAATAAACACAGATGTGCATCTGTTACTGGAGATCGGGTACATGTGCAATGAGTTTGACAAACAGCATAGGTATGCATGTATTAGAATGCCAGTAGTTCATAGATAAATGCAATCATTCCAGTTGATACAACAAATCCTAGCACAAGATCTTGGCAGCATTTTCTGCAAATTGTTATTATTCCCATCTGAACTGTTTGTTGCCGCACTCACATGGCTGAGAAGGGAGCTTGTGTGACTGCCAAGGACCTCTATTCAACCTGGAAAGATGGCGCGAGCAGACTGAAGAAAATCATCAGCTTTCTGCGCTGTGAAAAGGCATCCATGGGAGAAGAGAGAAGGAATGCAGTTGCCCAATCGCACATTGATGATGGATTTTCAGCCGATGAATGGGGGACAGGAGCAGCCGAGGAAGATGCACGCACAGCCACCGCCGCAGGCTTGTCGATCCCAGAAAACATAGAGCCGCACTAGTAAAAAAGCAAGAAGAAATCAAAGAAATGTAGACGCAATGCCCTGCCGTAGGCTGTACTAGCATGGATGTAGCCCCTGCATTAGTTAGTTCCTCCTTTGTGTACTCTTCTCTGTAAAACCAACACTGATGGTTGCAGTGTTCAAGTCACCTGATGATACATCTCCGTCGTATCTACTTTTCCAAACACTTTTGCCCTTGTTTTGGACTCTAACTTGCATGATTTGAAAGGAACTAACCCAGACTGACGTTGTTTTCAGCAGAATTACCGTGGTGTTATTTATGTGCAGAAACAAACGATCTCGGAATGACCTGAAACTTCATGGAGCAACTTTTCAGAAAATATGAAAAATACCTGCAAAAGATGAAGGCCAGGGGGCCCACCACCTATCCACGAGGGTGGGGGCGCGCCTGCCCCCCTAGGGCGCACCCCCATACCTCGTGGGCCCCATGTTGCCTCTCCGACTCCAACTCCATATATTGTGTTTCGGGGAGAGAAAAATCAGAGAGAAGAAATCATCGCGTTTTACGATACGGAGCCGCCGCCAAGCCCTAAAACCTCTTGGGAGGGTTGATCCGGAGTACGTTCGGGGCTCCGCAGAGGGGAATCCGTCGCCATCGTCATCATCAACCATCCTCCATCACCAATTTCATGATGCTCACCGCTGTGCGTGAGTAATTCCATCGTAGGCTTGCTGGACGGTGATGGGTTGGATGGGATCTATCATGTAATCGAGTTAGTTTTGTTAGGGTTTGATCCCTAGTATCCACTATGTTCTAAGGTTGATGTTGCTATGACTTTGCTATGCTTAATGCTTGTCACTAGGGCCCGAGTGCCATGATTTCAGATCTGAACCTATTATGTTTTCATCAATATATGAGTGTTCTTGATCCTATCTTGCAAGTCTATAGTCACCTATTATGTGTTATGATCCGTTACCCTTGAAGTGACAATAATCGGGATACTTACCGGTGATGACCGTAGTTTGAGGAGTTCATGTATGCACTATATGTTAATGCTTTGTTCCGCTTCTCTATTAAAAGGAGGCCTTAATATCCCTTAGTTTCCGTAAGGACCCCGCTGCCATGGGAGGGTAGGACAAAAGATGTCATGCAAGTTATTTTCCATAAGCATGTATGACTATATTCGGAATACATGCCTACATTATATCAATGAACTGGAGCTAGTTCTGTGTCACCCTAGGTTATGACTGTTACATGATGAACCGCATCCGGCATATATTTGTATGTGCCAAACTCTAAAACTTCAAATAAATATCCTGTTGTGTATGCTCGAATAGCTCATGTATCAACTAGGGTTGTCTGTATCTTCCATGTTAGGCGGGTTATTCTCAAGAGGAGTGGACTCCGCTCCTCACTCACGAGATAAATGGCTGGTCACCGGGATGCCCAGTCCCATGCTTTATGCAAACTAAATCAAAATAATTGCAAACAAAACTCCCCCTGGGACTCTTGTTAGTTGGAGGCACTCGTTGTTTCGAGCAAGCCATGGATTGATGCTTGTTGGTGGAAGGGGGAGTATAAACTTTACCATTCTGTTTGGGAACCGCCTATAATGTGTGTAGCATGGAAGATATCGCCATCTCTTGGTTGTTATGTTGATAATGAAAGTATACCGCTCAAAATATTATTCACCTCTGTTTCAAAACCGAGCTCTGGCACCTCTACAAATCCCTGCTTCCCTCTGTGAAGGGCCTATCTATTTACTTTTATGTTGAGTCATCACCCTCTAATTAAAAAGCACCAGTTGGAGAGCATCGCTGTCATTTGCATTCATTACTATTAGTTTACATTGGGTATGACTTGATTGGATCTCTTTTACCATGAATTACAATGTCTAGTCAGTCCTTGGTCTTTAAAGGTGCTCTGCATTTATGTTTTGCAGTCTCAGAAAGGGCTAGCGAGATACCATCTTGTTATATCATATTATGATTGTTTTGAGAAAGTGTTGTCATCCGAGATTTATTATTATTGCTCGCTAGTTGATTATGCTATTGATATGAGTAAACTTGAGACCTAAGCGTTATTGTGAATGTGGTTAGTTATAATCTTTGCTGAAAACTTGAATGTTGGCTTTACATATTTACAACAACAAGAGCAAACAGAGTTTGTAAAAGCTTTTCTTTTATCACTTTCAGTTTATCAATTGAATTGCTTGAGGACAAGCAAAGGTTTAAGCTTGGGGGAGTTGATACGTCTCCGTCGTATCTACTTTTCCAAACACTTTTGCCCTTGTTTTGGACTCTAACTTGCATGATTTGAATGGAACTAACCGGGACTGACGCTATTTTCAGCAGAATTACCATGGTGTTATTTATGTGCAGAAACAAACGTTCTCGGAATGACCTGAAACTTCATGGAGCAACTTTTGAGAAAATATGAAATATACCTGCAAAAGATGAAGGCCAGGGGGCCCACCACCTGTCCACGAGGGTGGGGGGCGCGCCTGCCCCCCTATGGCACGCCCCCTACCTCGTGGGCCCCCTGTTGCCTCTCCGACTCCAACTCCAACTCCATATATTGTGTTTCGGGGAGAAAAAAATCGGAGAGAAGAAATCATCGCGTTTTACGATACGGAGCCGCCGCCAAGCCCTAAAACCTCTCGGGAGGGTTGATCCGGAGTTCGTTCGGGGCTCCGCAGAGGGGAATCCGTCGCCATCGTCATCATCAACCATCCTCCATCACCAATTTCATGATGCTTGCCGCTGTGCGTGAGTAATTCCATCGTAGGCTTGCTGGACGGTGATGGGTTGGATGGGATCTATCATGTAATCGAGTTAGTTTTGTTAGGGTTTGATCCCTAGTATCCACTATGTTCTAAGGTTGATGTTGCTATGACTTTGCTATGCTTAATGCTTGTCACTAGGGCCCGAGTGCCATGATTTCAGATCTGAACCTATTATGTTTTCATCAATATATGAGTGTTCTTGATCCTATCTTGCAAGTCTATAGTCACCTATTATGTGTTATGATCCGTTACCCCTAAAGTGACAATAATCGGGATACTTACCGGTGATGACCGTAGTTTGAGGAGTTCATGTATGCACTATATGTTAATGCTTTGTTCCGCTTCTCTATTAAAAGGAGGCCTTAATATCCCTTAGTTTCCGTAAGGACCCCGCTGCCATCGGAGGGTAGGACAAAAGATGTCATGCAAGTTATTTTCCATAAGCACGTATGACTATATTCGGAATACATGCCTACATTATATCAATGAACTGGAGCTAGTTCTGTGTCACCCTAGGTTATGACTGTTACATGATGAACCGCATCCGGCATAATTCTCCATCACCAATCCATTGCCTACGAGCTTTCCATATACTGTTCTCCGCTTATTTACTTTTCCGTTGCTATTGCTATCATCACTACAAAATATCAAAAATATTACTTTTACTACTGTTACCTTTTGTTACCGTTACCACTACTATCATATTACTTTGCTACTAAATACTTTGCTGCAGATACTAAGTTTCCAGGTGTGGTTGAATTGACAACTTAGCTGCTAATACTTGAGAATATTCTTTGGCTCCCCTTGTGTCGAATCAATAAATTTGGGTTGAATACTCTACCCTCGAAAACTGTTGCGATCCCCTATACTTGTGGGTTATCACCTGCTGATCGTCGGTGTGAACCAGAACTTTTGGTACGCTTATCACTCTTAGAATTGAACCAGAACATTGCTGATCGTTCTCGTTTGGATGCTTACAACAGAAAGTAGGAAACTAGTGCTTTCACAGAAAGAAAAGGAAATTGTTAAAGCACTTATGGTAGTTCCTTGTTTGTAGTACAAAGATCAGCTAAAGCTATAGAAAAAACAGACACTTATTTTGCTAAACCTACCTGGAATAACACCTCAAAAAACAACATATATGACTTCACTCAGATCTCAGATGAAAACGCTACTCTCTCCGTCCCACAATATAAGATCGTTTTTCAAGGTACGGAGGGAGTAGTTTCATAATGTAGATTAGCATAAACGATTGGCGTTGAGGTAATTTAACAGCAGTAGTTTGTACATATATGTTTATCATTTGGCTGGGTGAAAAATATAATCAATCCGTTTCATACAGATACTCCTACTGGCCACCATTGTAATGTTTTCGTCTTCAAGAGGCACGGATCAAAATCGTGCTTCTCACAGAAGCAAAACCGTGCCTCTCATGGAAGAAAAAAATGTGTTTTTCCCTTCTCGCGAAAGAAGAAAAAACATGTTTTTTTCGTTTTCCGAGAGGCACGGCCTGCAAAAAATCATCCAAAAGCTAAGAAAGATCGGTGGAAACAAAAAACAGTTTAAAAGGCCAAAAAAGTGTGTGGAAAAAATAAAAAAATGCAGAGGAAACGCGTAGAGCACAACACATGGCGGACACTGAGAACATGCCAAGTGACGTGCTCTCAACCAAACCCCAAGTGATCGTTGGGAGGCTCCCGAAGGAGTAATCATTAACTAGTTGCTCTTTGGAATAGGTCAAACCTTCTATATTTTTCTCTTGTTATATATATGGGCCTCTTGGGCCAGCACAGCGCACGCACACACACTTATGATGGGCGATACATATCTATCATCCTCATCTTGTCACATGCCAATAAACACTTATTGGTTTCTAAGGGCCTCTCCAGCATTGACCCATAAATTGGCTCTCACATCCTTCCGCGGACATGGAGGAATCATTCCGCAGACACCGATGCAGGAGCTGGCCATCAAAGCTAGACGCATATGTTTGGTTGCATTTCAAATGAATTTTAACGAAAATTAACAAATTTGATTCAAACTCGAACAAATCGGACAATATTCATTTAAGCTAGGATATTTTTTACATAAAACATGAACCTCCACCATGCTAGCGGCATAGGAGCCTACTTAGCGTCAATGGCTTCGTGCCACACTGGAGTGATCCAATATGTGGTTCCACACGTTCCACCACTTCTCCATTCATTTCCAATAATGGTCGTGAAACACCATGAGCAGCAGGATGTTGAGGTCTGGAATTCGAAGTGAAATTCTTGATTTGCCCATTCCTAGTCATCATGGGAAAGAAATAAGAAAGAGATTATTCCCCTAGAGCTTGTCCAGTACCACCAGTACTCAAAATGCATCTCCACGCGTCTACCTAGAGCTTTTGTTAGCCTCCTTGCATGCAAGGTTGATATTTCATCTGGTGAACTAAAAACCTAACTCTACAACGGACAAACCTATGGAGCCCGTGCCGGAGCCGCCTCCTACTGGCTTCGAGGCCCATGACTAGCCCATCATCAGAGTTGTGGAGAAAGAGTGGAGGTGAGGACGAGGACATGGAGAGCTATGCGGTGAGTGCAATGTGGACGACGCCGGAGCATGGCTTATAATGCCTCAACCAGGCCATGCAAACAAACGACCAGCCGCTTTAATTCGGTGTAGCAGCCGGAGTTGGTTCCTCGGGAAGTTGTGCCCGCATTGAAGAGGCAGCACTTGAGAGGTCGCATCGGTCAGCACCGTTCTCCTATCTGCTCACATCACACGGCATCAATGCTGGCCGTTGCGTGCTCTGGGCCGACATTGATCTGTCCGGACAGCCGAGTGGACCGATACATGAGCATGTTGGATGGCAAAACACGTCCGGACCATGTGGTCCAGACGTATGCGGGCGGTATGATGGTCTGCATTGGAGATGCCTTAACCCCTTGTTAGATAATTAGCTATTTGTTCTGTAGAAGTAACATGGATTAGCTTCAATGTTCCCTCATCAAGCCTCTCTTTTATTACAAGACGATCTATCTCCGCAATTATTATTTTCACGAATACGTAAAGCTTTCTTATCATTTCATTGATAGAAAAAGTTAAGAGAGAGTATATGAGATGGTACAACGCATGACATGAATGCAAGAGGCATGGACAAAATGACCTTATCTGCACCAACTATCTCATGACATCACACTGACGACGATGTTCTTCAATAGCAACGCCTTCAAGAAGAAAGCGACGCTCAAAAACCGTCTTCACAGGATCGAAGCACCAATGTCCAGATTCTAGGTTTTCACTCTGAAGAACCAATCTGAGCATATCCGAACAATGCCTTCAACATGTGGTAACAATGCAACAACAACATCATTGCATGTATAACCAACTCGGGCCAGGCCTAGGTTTTCATCCCGAAGCTCGAGACTGGGTTCTTAAGTAGCACCATCATCAAAGTCACATGCGTTGTTGTCGGTGTCAAAACCGGCGGATATTGGGTAGGGGGTCCCGAACTGTGCGTCTAAGGCGGATGGTAACAGGAGGCAGGGGACACGATGTTTTACCCAGGTTCGGGCCCTCTTGATGGAGGTAAAACCCTACGTCCTCCTTGATTTATTCTTGATGATATGAGTATTACAAGAGTTGATCTACCACGAGATCGGAGAGGCTAAACCCTAGAAGCTAGCCTATGGTATGATTGTATGTTGTCCTACGGACTAAAACCTTCCGGTTTATATAGACACCAGAGGGGGCTAGGGTTACACAAGGTCGGTTACAAAGGAGGAGATATACATATCCGTATTGCCTAGCTTGCCTTCCATGCCAAGTAGAGTCCTATCCGGACACGAGACGAAGTCTTCAATCTTATATCTTCATAGTCCAACAGTTCGGCCAAAGGATATAGTCCGGCTGTCTGGAGACCCCCAATCCCTAAAACCTCTCGGGAGGGCTGATCTGGAGTCCGTTCGGGGCTCCGGAGAGGGGAATCCGTCGCCATCGTCATCATCAACCATCCTCCATCACCAATTTCATGATGCTCACCGCCGTGCGTGAGTAATTCCATCGTAGGCTTGCTGGACAGTGATGGGTTGGATGGGATCTATCATGTGATCGAGTTAGTTTTGTTAGGGTTTGATCCCTAGTATCCACTATGTTCTGAGGTTGATGTTGCTATGACTTTGCTATGCTTAATGCTTGTCACTAGGGCCTGAGTGCCATGATATCAGATCTGAACCTATTATGTTTTCATCAATATATGAGTGTTCTTGATCCTATCTTGCAAGTCTATAGTCACCTATTATGTGTTATGATCCGTTAACCCCGAAGTGAAAATAATTGGGATACTTACTGGTGATGACCGTAGTTTGAGGAGTTCATGTATTCACTATGTGTTAATGCTTTGTTCCGGTTCTCTATTAAAAGGAGGCCTTAATATCCCTTAGTTTCCATAAGGACCCCACTGCCACGGGAGGGTAGGACAAAATATGTCATGCAAGTTCTTTTCCATAAGCACATATGACTATATTCGGAATACATGCCTACATTATATCAATGAACTGGAGCTAGTTCTGTGTCACCCTAGGTTATGACTATTACATGATGAACCGCATCCGGCATAATTCTCCATCACCAATCCATTGCCTACGAGCTTTCCATATATTGTTCTCCGCTTATTTACTTTTCCGTTGCTATTGCTATCATCACTACAAAATATCAAAAACATTACTTTTACTACTATTACCTTTTGTTACCGTTACCACTACTATCATATTACTTTGCTACTAAATACTTTGCTGCAGATACTAAGTTTCCAAGTGTGGTTGAATTGACAACTCAGCTGCTAATACTTGAGAATATCATTTGGCTCCCCTTGTGTCGAATCAATAAATTTGGGTTGAATACTCTACCCTCGAAAACTGTTGCGATCCCCTATACTTGTGGGTTATTAAGACTATTTTCTGGCGCCGTTGCCGGGTAGCATAGCTCTATTCTTTGAGTCACTTGGGATATATATCTGCTTATCATTATGAAGAACTTGAGAGATCCAAAAACCAAGATATATCCCTCAACTACAAGGGGAGGTGAGGAACTGCCATCTAGCTCTGCACTTGATTCACCTTCTGTTTTGAGTAAGCTTGTGACACCTACACCTGCTTCTGCTATTCGTTCTGATATGTCGCATGTTATTCATGATGCCACTTCTGCTATGCATGATACTTATGATGAAACTACTTCTATGATTGATACTACTGTGCCACTTGGTAAATTTCTTGATGAACAACTTGCTAGAGCTAGAGAAATTGAAAATATTGAATCTGATGATACTGATGAAAGTGATGATGAAGAATCACTTGTTATTCCTAAGGGTTATGTTTTTGATCAAGAAGCTTCTTTAGCTATTTTAGCTTGCAAAAATAGAAATGAACTCAAAAGGCTATTAGCTAAATGGAGTAAGCAGTCTCTAAATGCTAGAATGAAACCTGACCCTGCTTTTGCTACTTCACCTATCTTTGTTACTGATAAGGATTATGAATTCTCTGTCGATCTTGATATAATTACTTTGGTTGAATCTGGTCCTTTTCATGGTTATGAATCTGAAACTGTTGTGGCACATCTGACTAAACTGAATGATATAGCCACCATGTTCACTAAAGATGAGAGAACTCGTTACTTTTATATCCTTAAAATATTTCCGTTCTCATTAAAAGGTGTTCTAAGATATGGTTTAATTCTATTGATCATGGTTGTGTGCATAGTCCCCAGGATATGATTTATTACTTCTCTGCTAAATATTTCCCTGCTCATAAGAAACAAGCTGCTTTAAGGGATATATATAATTTTGTGCAAATTGAAGAAGAGAGTCTCCCACAAGCTTGGGGGAGGCTTCTCCAATTACTTAATGCTTTGCCTAATCATCCTCTTAAGAAAAATGAAATACTTGATATCTTTTATAATGGACTAACCGATGCCTCCAGAGATTACCTGGATAGTTGTGTTGGTTCTGTTTTCAGGGAAAGAACACCGGATGAAGCTGAAATTCTAGTGAATAATATGTTGGCAAATGAAAATAATTGGACACCTCCGGAGCCAATTCCTGAGCCTATTCCTAAACCAACTCGAAGAAGAGGGGTATTCTATTTCTCAGTCTTGAAGATATGCAAGAGGCAAAGAAATCTATGAAAGAAAAAGGTATTAAAGCTGAAGATGTTAAGAATTTACCTCCTATTGAAGAAATACATGGTCTTAATTTACCGCCTGTTGAAGAAACATATAATCTTAATCCATTACCTATTGAAGAAACTCATGGTCTTGATAACCCGACACATGTAGTAAAGGTAAATTCTCTCTATAGATATGATAAAGCTGAAATCCCATTTACTAAATTTTCTAGCCCATGCTTAGATGAGTTTGATAAATTTATGGCTAAGCAAGAAGATTTTAATGCTTATTTTGGTAGACAATTGAAATACAATTCAAATATGCTTGAACACTTGGGTGATTATATGGATAATGTCAAAGGTGAACTTAAACTTATTAGTAAACATGCTTCTATAGTTACCACTCAAGTAGAACAAGTACTTAAAGCTCAAAATGACTTGCTCAATGAATTTAATAGTAAAGATAATGATAATGCTATTAGAGTTATGACTAGAGGTGGTAGAATGACTTAGGAACCTTTGTATCCTGAAGGCCATCCTAAAAGAATTGAGCAAGATTCTCAGAGAAATAATATAGATGCACCTAGTTCGTCTAAAAAGAAGAAAAAGAAAAATGATAGGACTTTGCATGCTTCTAGTGATCCTATTGTTGAAACACCTGAGAATACAAATGATATTTCTATTTCTGATGCTGAAACTAGTGGTAATGTTAATGATAATGTTCATAATGCTGCTCAACCTAGTAATGATAATGACATAGAAATTGAACCTGCTGTTGATCTTGATAACCCACAATCAAAGAACCAACATTATGATAAGAAAGACTTTGTTCCTAGGAAACATGGTAAAGAAAGAGATCCTTGGGTTCAGAAATGCATGCCTTTTCCTCCCAAACCATCCAAGAAAAAGGATGATGATGATTTTGAGCGCTTTGTTGAAATGATTAGACCTATCTTTTTGCGTATGCGATTAACTGATATGCTCAAAACCAATCCTTATGCTAAGTACATGAAAGATATTATTACAAATAAAAGAAAGATATCAGAAGCAGAAATTTCCACCACGCTTGCTAATTATACTTTTAAGGGTGGAATACCAAAGAAACTTGGAGATCCAGGAGTACCAACTATACCATGCTCTATTAAAAGAAACTATGTTAAAACTGCTTTATGTGATCTTGGAGCCGGTGTTAGTGTTATGCCTCTCTCTTTATATCATAGACTTGATTTGAATAAGTTGACACCTACTGAAATATCTTTGCAAATGACTGATAAATCAACTGCTACACTTGTCGGTATTTGTGAGGATGTGCCTGTTGTAGTTGCAAACGTTACTATTTTAACGGACTTTGTTATTCTTGATATTCCCGAGGACGATAGTATGTCTATTATTCTTGGAAGACCCTTTTTGAATATTGTAGGGGCTGTTATTGATTGCAATAAAGGCAATGTCACTTTTCATGTTAATGGTAATGAGCATATGGTACACTTTTCGAGGAAACAACCTCAAGTTCATAGTATCAACTCTATTGGAAAAATTCCATCGATTATATTTGGAGGTTTTGAATTTCCTCTTCCTACTGTCAAGAATAAATATGGTATTCTTATTATTGGGGATGTGCATATCCCCGTTGAGGTAACATAGTGTTATTCGAAATTTCTCCGGTTCCATGTTATTCGGAATGAGTTCGTTAACAAGACTTGATCAACCTTGTTAGTGGATTCCTTTTGATGATCATGAGATGGAAGAAACTAGAAGGCCCAACCTTCTGTACCCCACTTTTACTTTCTGTTATTTATATTAAATAAAATAAAAACAAATATTTTTCTGTCTGTTATCTGATTATCCGTGCAATATAAAAATACCTCGAAAATAAAAGTTCTCCAAATGCCCTGAAATTTAAATATGATTTTTTCTAGAATATTTGAGAATATTTGGCACTAAGAACACAGCAGGGGGGCCAACCACCTGCCCACGAGGGTGGAGGGCGCACCCTACCCCCTGGGCGCGCCCCCTACCTCGTGGGCCCACGGTGGCCCTCCTCCACTTATCCTTTCACTCATACACTCATTCTTCCTCCCCCAAACACGAATATCCAGCTCAAGCACGAGTTCTAGCTCACTTTGCTGCCATTTTCGATCTCCTTGCTCAAAGCACCTCTCACAAAACTGCTTGGGGAGATTGTTCCTTGGTATGTGACTCCTCCATTGGTCCAATTAGTTTTTGTTCTAGTGCTTTATTCATTACAAATTTTTGCTGCTTAGGTGAACTTGTTCTTGAGCTTGCATTGTCAAATTTATATGGTCAAAAGTAGTTTTCATGCATGATATAGGCTCTAGGCACTTGTAGGAGTAGTTGTTATCAATATTATTGAGTTTGACTTACTTTTATTTTGAAGTTACAAAAAATTTCAGAATTTTTCAGAAAATGATGAGGAGAGTTTTGAGGGGCTCATCGAGCCAAAGCTCGAAGGAAAAGGCACCGAAGCCTAAGTATAATCTGCCTCGCACCATGGAGGTTCGGGCGCATGAATGGCCTTCCGAGGATTTCTTGAGAACAGCCGGGATTTATGAAGATTTTCATGAATTGGCTAAGAATGCAGGCCATACCGCTTTCCTCCACGACCAATGCGATCAGTATCTCTTACTCACAAATATCTTTGTGTAAAACTTTCATTTCCATTCTAGGAGCTCACCACCTACGGTGGAGTTTTATTTATATGATGAGCATAAGGAGATGTCACTTTATGATTTTTGTCGGGTTTGTTTAGTCCCTTTTGAGGGCAAGACAGAAGAACCACATCGCGATGATGTGGAGGGGTTTATTGATACTATCACTGTAGGGGAAACAAGGAAGGTTTCCGGTGCACGAATTACTAGCATACATTTTCCTGTTTTACGTTATTTTGCATTATTTGCTAGTCGTTGCTTAATTGGTCGCGGAAACTGTGGAAACCTTAGTATCCCTGATATTATTATTTTGCTCCATGGTTTATATGGTGATAACTTTGTTAGTATGGGCGGCATTATTGCCAAACTGTTAAGTCTGAACCGTACAAAGGGCCCCATATTTGGAGGCATCTATGCTTCACGCCTAGCTGCACATTTTAACATACCTATTAGTCATTATGAGAAGGAAGAAAAAGTGTTGCCTCGTGTTTATCTAGATTATAAAAGTATGGTGGCACATGATTTTATTGTTAAGAATAGGGAAGGAAAGCTTATATATCAATTGTTCTTTAATAAACATCATCCTGATACTATTACCCTGCCTGCTCCCTCTTTGTTTGATTTATCTGTAGGCCAGTACCTTGTTCCATTGAAGGCTATTCATGCCTACCGGAACCCTGCACTAGCCATGGAGCCAGAGCCGGAACCACAGGTTGATCCTTCACGACAGTCTAATTACCAATGGGATCTGGAGATGATTGTCAGCTAGTGGCAATCGGAGTCTTCCTCTTCTTCTTCTCAGTACGACCCCAACTATTATTATGGATATCCGCCAGGCCAGCCGTGGCCATAGACCAACTTAGGCCAAAAGCCTAAGCTTGGGGGAGTACGTATTTCCCACCGACATTACATTTATGTTCACACACTCATTGCTAGATGTCGGTGCTCATACTTTTTCATTGTATCATCCATGCCAGTTTATTTTCCTTTTTATACTTTCTTCTTGTGTGTTTAATAAACCTTAAGAAAAAACAAAAATAAATTAGTTGTAGCTTTTAATCAGTTTAATTTACATGCTTGTGGTAGTAATTAAAAAGAAAACCCAAAAAGATTTCTTGTTCTTCTTTTGCTTGTTGGGAGCTTTCCCGTGTAAATAGTTTTATTTCTTTTCTTTTCTTTGGGGGTCAATAGGAGAAGACCATAATTAAATTGTTGAAGTGGCTCTTATATGCATTATTGTTTATCTGACAAAAGAGCCAATATTGCCTTGTCTTCTCCTGTTTATTGAATGCTTGCAGTTTCCAGCTTAGTCCAATGCACGTGCACTATTATTATTATTCACATCGTTCGGTCGTGCAAGTGAAAGGCAATAATGATGATTATATGATGGACTGACTGAGATGAGAAAAGCTGGTATGAACTCGACCTCTTTTGTTTTTGTAAATATGATTAGCTCATCGTTCCTGATTCAGCCTATTATGAATAAACATGTTTGCAATGACAACTAGAGATCATAGTTTCTTGTGCCATGCTTGATTAGCTATGAGTTATAATGGTTTACCTTGCATGCCAACATGCTATTGAGATAGTTATGATGTGGTATGATAGGGTGGTATCCTCATCTGAATGATTTAAGTGACTTGACTTGGCACATGTTCACGCATGTAGTTGAAACAAAATCAACATAGCCTTCACGATATTTATGTCCATGGTGGATTATATCCTACTCATGCTTGCATTTGGTGTTGATTAATTTTAATGCATGTTCGTGACCGTTGTCGCTCTCTAGCTGGTCACTTCCCAGTCTTTTGCTAGCCTTCACTTGTACTAAGCGGGAATACTACTTGTGCATACAATCCCTTAAACCCAAAGTTATTCCACATGAGTCCACTATACCTACCTATATACGGTATCTACCTGCCGTTCCAAGTAAATTTGTATGTGCCAAACTCTAAAACTTCAAATAAATATCCTGTTTTGTATGCTCGAATAGCTCATGTATCAACTAGGGTTGTCCGTATCTTCCATGTTAGGCGGGTTATTCTCAAGAGGAGTGGACTCCGCTCCTCACTCACGAGATAAATGGCTGGTCACCGGGATGCCCAGTCCCATGCTTTATGCAAACTAAATCAAAATAATTGCAAACAAAACTCCCCCTGGGACTCTTGTTAGTTGGAGGCACTCGTTGTTTCGAGCAAGCCATGGATTGATGCTTGTTGGTGGAAGGGGGAGTATAAACTTTACCATTCTGTTTGGGAACCGCCTATAATGTGTGTAGCATGGAAGATATCGCCATCTCTTGGTTGTTATGTTGATAATGAAAGTATACCGCTCAAAATATTATTCACCTCTGTTTCAAAACCGAGCTCTGGCACCTCTACAAATCCCTGCTTCCCTCTGTGAAGGGCCTATCTATTTACTTTTATGTTGAGTCATCACCCTCTAATTAAAAAGCACCGGTTGGAGAGCATCGCTGTCATTTGCATTCATTACTATTAGTTTACATTGGGTATGACTTGATTGGATCTCTTTTACCATGAATTACAATGTCTAGTCAGTCCTTGGTCTTTAAAGGTGCTCTGCACTTATGTTTTGCGGTCTCAGAAAGGGCTAGCGAGATACCATCTTGTTATATCATATTATGATTGTTTTGAGAAAGTGTTGTCATCCGAGATTTATTATTATTGCTCGCTAGTTGATTATGCTATTGATATGAGTAAACTTGAGACCTAAGCGTTATTGTGAATGTGGTTAGTTATAATCTTTGCTGAAAACTTGAATGTTGGCTTTACATATTTACAACAACAAGAGCAAACAGAGTTTGTAAAAGCTTTTCTTTTATCACTTTCAGTTTATCAATTGAATTGCTTGAGGACAAGCAAAGGTTTAAGCTTGGGGGAGTTGATACGTCTCCGTCGTATCTACTTTTCCAAACACTTTTGCCCTTGTTTTGGACTCTAACTTGCATGATTTGAATGGAACTAACCGGGACTGACGCTATTTTCAGCAGAATTACCATGGTGTTATTTATGTGCAGAAACAAACGTTCTCGGAATGACCTGAAACTTCATGGAGCAACTTTTGAGAAAATATGAAATATACCTGCAAAAGATGAAGGCCAGGGGGCCCACCACCTGTCCACGAGGGTGGGGGGCGCGCCTGCCCCCCTATGGCACGCCCCCTACCTCGTGGGCCCCCTGTTTCCTCTCCGACTCCAACTCCAACTCCATATATTGTGTTTCGGGGAGAAAAAAATCGGAGAGAAGAAATCATCGCGTTTTACGATACGGAGCCGCCGCCAAGCCCTAAAACCTCTCGGGAGGGTTGATCCGGAGTTCGTTCGGGGCTCCGCAGAGGGGAATCCGTCGCCATCGTCATCATCAACCATCCTCCATCACCAATTTCATGATGCTTACCGCTGTGCGTGAGTAATTCCATCATAGGCTTGCTGGACGGTGATGGGTTGGATGGGATCTATCATGTAATCGAGTTAGTTTTGTTAGGGTTTGATCCCTAGTATCCACTATGTTCTAAGGTTGATGTTGCTATGACTTTGCTATGCTTAATGCTTGTCACTAGGGCCCGAGTGCCATGATTTCAGATCTGAACCTATTATGTTTTCATCAATATATGAGTGTTCTTGATCCTATATTGCAAGTCTATAGTCACCTATTATGTGTTATGATCCGTTACCCCTAAAGTGACAATAATCGGGATACTTACCGGTGATGACCGTAGTTTGAGGAGTTCATGTATGCACTATATGTTAATGCTTTGTTCCGCTTCTCTATTAAAAGGAGGCCTTAATATCCCTTAGTTTCCGTAAGGACCCCGCTGCCATCGGAGGGTAGGACAAAAGATGTCATGCAAGTTATTTTCCATAAGCACGTATGACTATATTCGGAATACATGCCTACATTATATCAATGAACTGGAGCTAGTTCTGTGTCACCCTAGGTTATGACTGTTACATGATGAACCGCATCCGGCATAATTCTCCATCACCAATCCATTGCCTACGAGCTTTCCATATACTGTTCTCCGCTTATTTACTTTTCCGTTGCTATTGCTATCATCACTACAAAATATCAAAAATATTACTTTTACTACTGTTACCTTTTGTTACCGTTACCACTACTATCATATTACTTTGCTACTAAATACTTTGCTGCAGATACTAAGTTTCCAGGTGTGGTTGAATTGACAACTTAGCTGCTAATACTTGAGAATATTCTTTGGCTCCCCTTGTGTCGAATCAATAAATTTGGGTTGAATACTCTACCCTCGAAAACTGTTGCGATCCCCTATACTTGTGGGTTATCACCTGCTGATCGTCGGTGTGAACCAGAACTTTTGGTACGCTTATCACTCTTAGAATTGAACCAGAACATTGCTGATCGTTCTCGTTTGGATGCTTACAACAGAAAGTAGGAAACTAGTGCTTTCACAGAAAGAAAAGGAAATTGTTAAAGCACTTATGGTAGTTCCTTGTTTGTAGTACAAAGATCAGCTAAAGCTATAGAAAAAACAGACACTTATTTTGCTAAACCTACCTGGAATAACACCTCAAAAAACAACATATATGACTTCACTCAGATCTCAGATGAAAACGCTACTCTCTCCGTCCCACAATATAAGATCGTTTTTCAAGGTACGGAGGGAGTAGTTTCATAATGTAGATTAGCATAAACGATTGGCGTTGAGGTAATTTAACAGCAGTAGTTTGTACATATATGTTTATCATTTGGCTGGGTGAAAAATATAATCAATCCGTTTCATACAGATACTCCTACTGGCCACCATTGTAATGTTTTCGTCTTCAAGAGGCACGGATCAAAATCGTGCTTCTCACAGAAGCAAAACCGTGCCTCTCATGGAAGAAAAAAATGTGTTTTTCCCTTCTCGCGAAAGAAGAAAAAACATGTTTTTTTCGTTTTCCGAGAGGCACGGCCTGCAAAAAATCATCCAAAAGCTAAGAAAGATCGGTGGAAACAAAAAACAGTTTAAAAGGCCAAAAAAGTGTGTGGAAAAAATAAAAAAATGCAGAGGAAACGCGTAGAGCACAACACATGGCGGACACTGAGAACATGCCAAGTGACGTGCTCTCAACCAAACCCCAAGTGATCGTTGGGAGGCTCCCGAAGGAGTAATCATTAACTAGTTGCTCTTTGGAATAGGTCAAACCTTCTATATTTCTCTCTTGTTATATATATGGGCCTCTTGGGCCAGCACAGCGCACGCACACACACTTATGATGGGCGATACATATCTATCATCCTCATCTTGTCACATGCCAATAAACACTTATTGGTTTCTAAGGGCCTCTCCAGCATTGACCCATAAATTGGCTCTCACATCCTTCCGCGGACATGGAGGAATCATTCCGCAGACACCGATGCAGGAGCTGGCCATCAAAGCTAGACGCATATGTTTGGTTGCATTTCAAATGAATTTTAACGAAAATTAACAAATTTGATTCAAACTCGAACAAATCGGACAATATTCATTTAAGCTAGGATATTTTTTACATAAAACATGAACCTCCACCATGCTAGCGGCATAGGAGCCTACTTAGCGTCAATGGCTTCGTGCCACACTGGAGTGATCCAATATGTGGTTCCACACGTTCCACCACTTCTCCATTCATTTCCAATAATGGTCGTGAAACACCATGAGCAGCAGGATGTTGAGGTCTGGAATTCGAAGTGAAATTCTTGATTTGCCCATTCCTAGTCATCATGGGAAAGAAATAAGAAAGAGATTATTCCCCTAGAGCTTGTCCAGTACCACCAGTACTCAAAATGCATCTCCACGCGTCTACCTAGAGCTTTTGTTAGCCTCCTTGCATGCAAGGTTGATATTTCATCTGGTGAACTAAAAACCTAACTCTATAACGGACAAACCTATGGAGCCCGCGCCGGAGCCGCCTCCTACTGGCGTCGAGGCCCACGACTAGCCCATCATCAGAGTTGTGGAGAAAGAGGGGAGGTGAGGACGAGGACATGTAGAGCTATGCGGTGAGTGCGATGTGGACGACGCCGGAGCATGGCTTATAATGCCTCGACCAGGCCATGCAAACAGACGACCAGCCGCTTTAATTCGGTGTAGCAGCTGGAGTTGGTTCCTCGGGAAGTTGTGCCCGCATTGAAGAGGCGGCTCTTGAGAGGTCGCATTGGTCAGCACAGTTCTCCTATCTGCTCACATCACACGGCATCAATGCTGGCCGTTGCGTGCTCTGGGCCGACATTGATCTGTCCGGACAGCCGAGTGGACCGATACATGAGCATGTTGGATGGCAAAACACGTCCGGACCATGTGGTCCAGACGTATGCGGGCGGTATGATGGTCTGCGTTGGAGATGCCTTAACCCCTTGTTAGATAATTTGCTATTTGTTCTGTAGAAGTAACATGGATTAGCTTCAATGTTCCCTCATCAAGCCTCTCTTTTATTACAAGACGATCTATCTCCGCAATTATTATTTTCACGAATACGTAAAGCTTTCTTATCATTTCATTGATAGAAAAAGTTAAGAGAGAGTATATGAGATGGTACAACGCATGACATGAATGCAAGAGGCATGGACAAAATGACCTTATCTGCACCAACTATCTCATGACATCACACTGACGACGATGTTCTTCAATAGCAACGCCTTCAAGAAGAAAGCGACGCTCAAAAACCGTCGTCACAGGATCGAAGCACCAATGTCCAGATTCTAGGTTTTCACTCTGAAGAACCAATCTGAGCATATCCGAACAATGCCTTCAACATGTGGTAACAATGCAACAACAACAACATCATTGCATGTATAACCAACTCGGGCCAGGCCTAGGTTTTCACCCCGAAGCTCGAGACTGGGTTCTTAAGTAGCACCATCATCAAAGTCACATGCGTTGTTGTCGGTGTCAAAACCGGCGGATATTGGGTAGGGGGTCCCGAACTGTGCGTCTACGGCGGATGGTAACAGGAGGCAGGGGACACGATGTTTTACCCAGGTTCGGGCCCTCTTGATGGAGGTAAAACCCTACGTCCTCCTTGATTTATTCTTGATGATATGAGTATTACAAGAGTTGATCTACCACGAGATCGGAGAGGCTAAACCCTAGAAGCTAGCCTATGGTATGATTGTATGTTGTCCTACGGACTAAAACCCTCCGGTTTATATAGACACCAGAGGGGGCTAGGGTTACACAAGGTCGGTTACAAAGGAGGAGATATACATATCCGTATTGCCTAGCTTGCCTTCCATGCCAAGTAGAGTCCTACCCGGACACGAGACGAAGTCTTCAATCTTATATCTTCATAGTCCAACAGTCCGGCCAAAGGATATAGTCCGGCTGTCTGGAGACCCCCAATCCAGGACTCCCTCAGTAGCCCCTGAACCAGGCTTCAATGACGATGAGTCCGGCGCGCAGTGTTGTCTTCGGCATTGCAAGGCGGGTTCCTCCTCCTAATACACCACGGAAGAATTTGAATACAAGGATAGTGTCCGACCCTGCAAAATAAGTTCCACATACCATCGTAGAGAGAATAATATTTACACAAATCTAATCTGCTGACATGTTTCGGCAACATGACATCATGCCGTGGCCCGGTGATTATTCGAACCGTTTCTTTTAACTAGTGCTGCACATAACGCGAGGCGGTTTCTTGACACGTCTTGTCAAAGTAGAGATCGTGTACCCCTTATTACGGGATTCTCATCAATACGGGCGTGGGTAACCCAACTGCACCATCAATTACGGCGTTTGGAGGATAAGCGAGTTTTACCAGGCTAGTGGGGGCGCATAGTTTCGTCTGCCCTTATAAAGGGATAAGGTTTAACCTTTCTCTACCCATGCCTTCTTCCTCCTTGCTCATCCATTCTTGCGCACTCGAGCTCCAATGCCCAAGTCCACATCCTTCCCCTCAACCTTCTCCAAACATGTCCGGAGCGGGAGGCAAATGGATGGCTTCCTCCGTCACGGAGGGACACATCAAAAAGCTGCATGGGGCCGGATACTTAGCCGCGAATATCGCGCATCGGCTGCCTGCTGCGGGGCAGATCGTCCCTACCCCGGAACCTCACGAGAGGGTAGTTTTCCTCCACCACTTCCTCCGCGGACTGGGGTTTCCCCTCCATCCATTCGTCTGCGGTCTCATGTTCTACTATGGGCTGGACTTTCATGATCTGGCCCCGAACTTCATCCTCAACATTTCGGCGTTCATCGTCGTGTGTGAGGCTTTCCTCCACATCCGGCCCCACTTCGGCCTGTGGCTGAAGACCTTCAATATCAAGCCGAAGGTGGTGGGAGGCCAACAAGCGGAATGCGGTGGAGGCATGGTGGGCAAGATGCCCAATGTTATATGGCTCGAAGGCTCCTTAGTGGAGACCATAAAGGGATGGCAATCGGCGTGGTTCTACATCACCGAGCCACGCGACACCAACTGGGTGGTGGTCCCTGAGTTTCGATCCGGAATCCCCACGTGGCTCACCTCTTGGAAAGAGAAGGGCCTGTCCTGGGGTTCATCGGTGGAGCTGGACGGACTCCAGAAATGTATCCGGAATATGGCAAGCAAGAAGCTCAAGCTTGTCAACATAATCCAGGTCATGCTCTTCCGCCGGATCCTCCTGTGTCAACAACAGGATTTTAACTTATGGGAGTTCGACCCGGCCCGGCACCAGACTCTAATCGAGCTCTTCGACACGACGCATAAGGACGTCTGGAGGGTGCTGTTCAAGGGCGCCGAGGTCCCTCCTTCTCTTACCGAGGACCGCGGGCTAAGCGCGAAGCGCCTAGCGCATTTGGTGAGTTCTATACATCCGGTAGGATATTTATTTCCCCTAGCTTAACCATGTGCGGGGTCTGAGCTCCATGCCTTTGACAGGACTGGGTGGAAATGTCGGGGCAGATTAACTGTCCGGCCCCTCTGCCCGAAGACACTACGGAAGCTCTCCTGACGGAGATGCTGACTCCGGCTCCTTACAAGGTGCCGGAGAAGACCAAGAAGGCCAAGGGAACCCGAAAGAGTTCCCGGCGCCAGGTGGTATCGGACTCATCGTCCGATAACTCCGCGACGCACTCCTCCCCCAAGGACGAGGAGGAAGATGAAGATGCTCCCCCTTCAGTCGGGGGAGACAAGAAAAGCAAGGCCGCCCCGACCGAGGGGCCGAAGGGTTGATGTCTACTACACAACCTTCTTCTTGTAGACGTTGGTGGGCCTCCAAGTGCAGAGGTTTGTAGGACAATAGCAAATTTCCCTCAAGTGGATGACCTAAGGTTTATCAATCCGTAGGAGGCATAGGATGAAGATGGTCTCTCTCAAGCAACCATGCAACCAAATAACAAAGAGTCTCTTGTGTCCCCAACACACCCAATACAACAGTAAATTGTATAGGTGCACTAGTTCGGAGAAGAGATGGTGAAACAAGTGGTATATGGATAGTAGATAAAGGTATTTGTAATCTGAAAATATAAAAACAGCAAGGTAACTAATGGTAAAAGTGAGTGTAAACGGTATTGCAATGCTTGGAAACAAGGCCTAGGGTTCATACTTTCACTAGTGTAAGTTCCCTCAACAATACTAACATAATTGGATCATAAAACTATCCCTTAACATGCAACAAAGAGTCACTCCAAAGTCACTAATAGCGGAGAACAAACGAAGAGATTGTGGTAGGGTACGAAACCACCTCAAAGTTATTCTTTCCAATCAATCCGTTGGGCTATTCCTATAAGTGTCACAAACAGCCCTAGAGTTCGTACTAGAATAACACCTTAAGACACAAATCAACCAAAACCCTAATGTCACCTAGATACTCCAATGTCACCTCAAGTATCCGTGGGTATGATTATACGATATGCATCACACAATCTCAGATTCATCTATTCAACCAACACATAGGACCTCAAAGAGTGCCCCAAAGTTTCTACCAGAGAATCACGACGAAAACATGTGCCAACCCCTATGCATAGGTTCATGGGTGGAACCCGCAAGTTGATCACCAAAACATACATCAAGTGAATCACGTGGCATCCCATTGTCACCACAGATACGCACGGCAAGACATACATCAAGTGTTCTCAAATCTTTAAAGACTCAATCCGATAAGATAACTCTAAAGGGGAAACTCAATTCATTACAAGAGAGTAGAGGGGGGAAGAAACATCATAGGATCCAAATATAATAGCAAAGCTCGCGATACATCAAGATCGTATCATCTCAAGAACACGAGAGAGAGAGAGAGAGAGAGATCAAACACATAGCTACTGGTACATACCCTCAGCCCCGAGGGAGAACTACTCACTCCTCATCATGGAGAGCACCGGGATGATGAAGATGGCCATCGAAGAGGGATTGCCCCCTCCGGCAGGGTGCCGGAACGGGTCTAGATTGGTTTTTGGTGGCTACGGAGGCTTCTGGCGGCGGAATTCCCGATCTATTGTGCGTTCTGGAAGTTTTAGGGTACGACGATATATATGGGTGCAGGAAGTATGTCGGAGGAGCTACGGGGGCCCCACGAGGCAGGGGGCGCGCCCTAGGGGGGGCGCCCCCCACCCTCGTGAGCACCTCCTGTATCTCCTGAAGTGGAGTCCAAGTCTATCTGGTGGCTTTCGTTCCAAAAATAACTTCTCCAGTTGATTTTGTTCCCTTTCGACTCCGTTTGATATTCCTTTTCTTCGAAACACTGAAATAGGCATAAAATAGCAAATCTGGGCTGGGCCTCCGGTTAATAGGTTAGTCCCAGAAATAATATAAAAGTGGAAAATAAAGCCCAATATTGCCCAAAACAGTAGATAATATAGCATGGAGCAATCAAAAATTATAGATACGTTGGAGACGTATCAAGCATCCCCAAGCTTAATTCCTGCTCGTCCTCGAGTAGGTAAATGGTAAAAAAAGATAATTTTTGATGTGGAATGCTAGCTGGCATAATTTCAATGTAATTCTTCTTACTTGTGATATGAATATTCAGATCCATAAGATTGAAGACAAAAGTTCATATTGACATAGAAATAATAATACTTCAAGCATACTAACTAAGCAATCATGTCTTCTCAAAATAACATGGCTAAAGAAAGCTATCCCTACAAAATCATATAGTCTGGCTATGCTCCATCTTCACCACACAACATATTTAAATCATGCACAACCCCGATGACAAGCCAAGCAATTGTTTCATACTTTTGATGTTCTCAAAAATTTTCAATCTTCACGCAATACATGAGCATGAGCCATGGACATAGCACTATAGGTGGAATAGAATGGTGGTTGTGGAGAAGACAAAAAGGGAGAAGATAGTCTCACATCAACTAGGCGTATCAACGGGCTACGGAGATGCCCATCAATAGATATCAATGTGAGTGAGTAGGGATTGCCATGCAACGGATGCACTAGAGCTGTAAGTGTATGAAAGCTCAAAAAGAAACTAAGTGGGTGTGCATCCAACTTGCTTGCTCACGAAGACCTAGGGCATCTTGAGGAAGCTCATCATTGGAATATACAAGCCAAGTTCTATAATGAAAGATTCCCACTAGTATATGAAAGTGACAACATAGGAGACTCTCTATCATGAAGATCATGGTGCTACTTTGAAGCACAAGTGTGGAAAAAGGATAGTAGCATTGTCCCCTTTTTTATTTGGCCTTTCCCTTTTTTATTTGGCCTTTCTCTTCTTTTTATTTGGCCTTCCTTTTTTTTATTTGGCCCCTTTTTTGGGACAATGCTCTATTAATGATGATCATCACACTTCTATTTATTTACAACTCAATGATTACAACTCGATACTAGAACAAAGTATGACTCTATATGAATGCCTCCGGCGGTGTACCGGGATGTGCAATGACTCATGAGTGACATGTATGAAAGAATTATCAATGGTGGCTTTGCCACAAATACGATGTCAACTACATGATCATGCTAAGCAATATGACAATGATGAAGCGTGTCAAAAATGGAATGGTGGAAAGTTGCATGGCAATATATCTCGGAATGGCTATGGAAATGCCATAATAGGTAGGTATGGTGGCTGTTTTGAGGAAGGTATATGGTGGGTGTATGATACCGGCGAAAGTTGCGCGGTACTAGAGAGGCTAGAAATGGTGGAAGGGTGAGAGTGCGTATAATCCATGGACTCAACATTAGTCATAAAGAACTCACATACTTATTGCAAAAATCTATTAGTTATCGAAACAAAGTACTACGCGCATGCTCCTAGGGGGATAGATTGGTAGGAAAAGACCATCGCTCGTCCCCGACCGCCACTCATAAGGAAGACAATCAATAAATAAATCATGCTCCGACTTCATCACATAACGGTTCACCATACGTGCATGCTACGGGAATCACAAACTTCAACACAAGTATTTCTCAAATTCACAACTACTCAACTAGCATGACTCTAATATCACCATCTCCATATCTCAAAACAATTATCAAGTATCAAACTTCTCATAGTATTCAACACACTCATAAGAGAATTTTATTATTCTTGAATACCTAGCATATTAGGATTTTAAGCAAATTACCATGCTATTTAGACTCTCAAAATAATCTAAGTGAAGCACTAGAGCAAATGACAAACTACTCCAAAAGATATAAGTGAAGATCAATGAGTAGTCGAATAATTATGCAACTATGTGAAGACTCTCTAACATTTAATAATTTGAGATCTTGGTATTCTATTCAAACAGCAAGCAAAGCAAAATAAAATGACATCTAAGAATAACAAACATCATTTGAGGAAGAAAAAACTTAGGATCAACCGAAACTAACCGATAGTTGTTGCAGAAGAAAGGTGGGATGCCAACCGGGGCATCCCCAAGCTTAGACGCTTCAGACTTCTTGAAACATTATCTTGGGGTGCCTTGGGCATCCCCAAGCTTGAGCTTTTGTGTCTCCTTAATTCCTCTCATATCAAGGTCTCCCTAAATCTCAAAAACTTCATCCACACAAAACTCAACAAGGACTCGTGAGATAAGTTAGTATAAACCATTGCAAAAACCTTATCATACTCTACTGTAGCAAATCACTAAAATTAGTATTCAACATTTCATACTAAATGCCTCTGCATATTTAATAGTCCTATGCTCAAATAGAATCATTAAAGAAGCAAGCATATGCAAACAATGCAAACATAACAGCAATCTGCCTAAACAGGATAGTCTGTAAAGAATGCTGCAACATCCATACTTCCCTAGCTCCAAAAATTATTAAAGAAAATTCCCACTATAGTAAATTTATCAGAGCTTAATATGCAAAAGGTTTCAACATTTAATCACATTCTGACTTTTCTAGAGAATTATTGCAACAGCGGTAAACTTTCTGTTTTCAAACAGCAACATGTATACTTGTAACATAGGCATAGTAAGGGCTATCAATGCCACTTTTATTGAAATAAAAGATGAAAAACATTGTTCTAAATAACAGCAAGAAAATCCTAACAAAATAAATTGACGCTCCAAGCAAAACGCATATCATGTGGCGAATAAAAATATAGCTCCAAGTAAAGTTACCGATGAACGAAGACGAAAGAGGGGATGCCTTCCGGGGCATCCCCAAGCTTAGGCTCTTGGCTATCCTTGAATATTACCTTGGGGTGCCTTGGGTATCCTCAATATTAGTCTCTTGCCACTCCTTATTCCATAGTCCATCGAATCTTTACCCAAAACTTGAAAACTTCACAACACAAAACTTAACAGAAAACTCGTAAGCTCCGTTAGTATAAGAAAATAAATCACCACTTAGGTACTGTAATGAACTCATTATTTATTCATATTGGTGTAATATCTACTGTATTCCAACTTATCTATGGTTCATACCCTCCGATACTACTCATAGATTCATCAAAATAAGCAAACAACACATCGAAAACAGAATCTGTCAAAAACAGAACAGTCTGTAGTAATCTGGATCAAACGTATACTTCTGGAACTCATAAAATTCTCAAATAAATTGATGGACCTGAGGAATTTATCTATTAATCATCTGCGAAAAGAATTAACTAAATAGCACTCTCCAAATAAAAATGGCAGCAGTTCTTGTGAGCACTAAAGTTTCTATTTTTTACAGCATGATCAACAAGACTTTCCCCAAGTCTTCCCAAAGGTTCTACTTGGCACAAACACTAGTTAAAAGCATAAAAACACATATAAACAGAGTATAGATGATTTATTTATTACTAAACAGGAGCAAAAAGCATGGAATAAAAATAAAATTGGGTTGCCTCCCAACAAGCGCTATCGTTTAACGCCCCTAGCTAGGCATGATGATGTCAATGATGCTCACATAAAAGATAAGAGTTGAAACATAAAGAGAGCATCATGAAGAATATGACTAGCATATTTAAGTATAACATACTCCCTATGCATAGGGATTTTGTGAGCAAAAAACTTATGGGAACAAGAATCAACTTGCATAGGAAGGTAAAACAAGCATAACTTCAAAATTTTAAGCACATAGAGAGGAAACTTGATATTATTGCAACTCCTACAAGCATATGTTCCTCCCTCATAATAATTTTCAGTAGCATCATGAATGAATTCAACAATATAACCAGCACCTAAAGCATTCTTTTCATGATCTACAAGCATAGAAAATTTACTACTCTCCACATAAGCAAAATTCTTCTCATGAACAATAGTGGGAGCACACTCAACAAAATAACTATCATGTGATTGAAAATTAAGATCAAGATGACAAGTTTCATGGTTATCATTGTTCTTTAAAGCATATGTGTCATCACAATAATCATCATAGATAGGAGGCATGCTTTCATCATAATAAATTTGCTCATCAAAGCTTGGGGGACAAAAAATATCATCTTCATCAAACATAGCTTCCCCAAGCTTGTGGCTTTGCATATCATTAGCATCATGGATATTCAAGGAATTCATACTAACAACATTGCAATCATGCTCATCATCCAAATATTTAGTGCCAAACATTTTATAGATTTCTTCTTCTAGCACTTGAGCACAATTTTCCTTTCCATCATACTCATGAAAGATATTAAAAAGGTGAAGTGTATGAGACAAACTTAATTCCATTTTTTGTAATTTTCTTTTATAAACTAAACTAGTGATAAAACAAGAAACTAAAAGACTCGATTGCAAGATCTAAAGATATACCTTCAAGCACTCACCTCCCCGGCAACGGCGCCAAAAAAGAGCTTGATGTCTACTACACAACCTTCTTCTTGTAGACGTTGTTGGGCCTCCAAGTGCAGAGGTTTGTAGGACAGTAGCAAATTTCCCTCAAGTGGATGACCTAAGGTTTATCAATCCGTAGGAGGCATAGTATGAAGATGGTCTCCCTCAAGCAACCCTGCAACCAAATAACAAAGAGTCTCTTGTGTCCCCAACAAACCCAATACAATGGTAAATTGTATAGGTGCACTAGTTCGGCGAAGAGATGGTCAAACAAGTGGTATATGGATAGTAGATAAAGGTATTTGTAATCTGAAAATATAAAAACAGCAAGGTAACTAATGGTAAAAGTGAGCGTAAACGGTATTGCAATGCTAGGAAACAAGGCCCAAGGTTCATACTTTCACTAGTGTAAGTTCCCTCAACAATACTAACATAATTGGATCATAAAACTATCCCTAAACATGCAACAAAGAGTCACTCCAAAGTCACTAATAGCGGAGAACAAACGAAGAGATTATGGTAGGGTACGAAACCACCTCAAAGTTATTCTTTCCAATCAATCCGTTGGGCTATTCCTATAAGTGTCACAAACAGCCCTACAGTTCGTACTAGAATAACACCTTAAGACACAAATCAACCAAAACCCTAATGTCACCTAGATACTCCAATGTCACCTCAAGTATCTGTGGGTATGATTATACGATATGCATCAGACAATCTCATATTCATCTATTCAACAAACACATAGGACCTCAAAGAATGCCCCAAAGTTTCTACCAGAGAATCACGACGAAAACGTGTGCCAACCCCTATGCATAGGTTCATGGGCGGAACCCGCAAGTTGATCACCAAAACATACATCAAGTGAATCATGTGGCATCCCATTGTCACCACAGATACGCACGGCAAGACATACATCAAGTGTTCTCAAATCTTTAAAGACTCAATCCGATAAGATAACTCCAAAGGGGAAACTCAATTCATTACAAGAGAGTAGAGGGGGGAAGAAACATCATAGGATCCAAATATAATAGCAAAGCTCGCGATACATCAAGATCGTATCATCTCAAGAACACGAGAGAGAGAGAGCGATATCAAACACATAGCTACTGGTACATACCCTCAGCCCCAAGGGAGAACTACTCCCTCCTCGTCATGGAGAGCACCGGGATGATGAAGATGGCCACCGGAGAGGGATTGCCCCCTCCGGCAGGGTGCCGAAACGGGTCTAGATTGGTTTTTGGTGGCTACGGAGGCTTCTGGCGGCGGAACTCCCGATCTATTGTGCGTTCTGGAAGTTTTAGGGTACGACGATATATATGGGTGCAGGAAGTACGTCGGAGGAGCTACGGGGGCCCCACGAGGCAGGGGGCGCGCCCTGGGGGGGGGGGGCGCCCCCACCCTCGTGAGCACCTCCCGTATCTCCTGACGTGGAGTCCAAGTCTATCTGGTGGCTTTCGTTCCAAAAATAACTTCTCCAGTTGATTTCGTTCCGTTTCGACTCCGTTTGATATTCCTTTTCTTCGAAACACTGAAATAGGCATAAAACAGCAAATCTGGGCTGGGCCTCCGGTTAATAGGTTAGTCCCAAAAATAATATAAAAGTGAAAAATAAAGCCCAATATTGCCCAAAACAGTAGATAATATAGCATGGAGCAATCAAAAATTATAGATACGTTGGAGACGTATCAAGGGTCCAAGAAGGGGAGGACCCTCCTTCCGGACTACTGCGAAGACGAGTGGCTGCTCAGGGCCAAGCCCCTGGAGAAGTCGTAAGTATTCGGATACCAGAGTAACTCATAGGATACCTTTGTCGCACTACTTCTCCTAACGCCGAATATGATTATGCAGACCGCCCCAAGCCCGTATCGATGTATCTTCGTCGGGCGGCTCCTTGGACTCGCCGGATATGGATAGCGATCCACTTCCGACCGCGACCTCCCCTTTCCCTACGGACAATGCCGAGGTATTGTCTCAAGAGGCACCGGGTCGAGGGGAGACAATCCCGGAGGCGCCTCAGGGCGACCTTCCGGACTCCTGGAGCAGAGGTAGTAAGGCTCCCGAGGGCTCCGAGTTCGGCCCTCAGCCGAACACCGCGCCAGAACCTCCAGTGGTTCCGGACTGGGGCAGGCGGCCTCCTTCCTAAAGGGGCAAGACGCCTGTGCCGGTGACCTCTGCCCATCCAGGGGCACCAGACAATCTGCTGGGAGCGCTTCGCAGCGCTTCCATCGACAAAGAGCACCGCACTATTATGAGTGCGGTGATCCAGAAGGTTCAGTCCGCCAAGAGCGGACTGACTGAATCCTGTGCCAGCCTTCTAACAAGCTTTGAGGTAAGTATTTGAAATATAGGAAAAATATTACCGCATAGACAGTAGCCCCTGATGCTATGTTCGGTGTTCACAAAGAAAAGCCGAATAGAGGATCAAACAATATAGCAGGAGTCTAATATAAGTATGTCTATATGCGTATGCAGGCTTCGCTACTGGCCTCTGCCGCACTGACTGCAGAGGTCATCGCACTGAAGCAGGACCTCGAAGGGTCCAAGAAAGAGCTCGGCCTTGCCAAGAGGCAGCTCGAGGAGAACAAAGGTAAGTAATACCTAGTATGTAGATATGTATATATATAAAAGTGATGCGATTGCAAAGTGACAGGATCATCTTTAATCTGCCAGGGGCCACGACCGAAGTGGCAACCCTGAAGTAAGCGCTATCCGAGGCCGAAAACAAAGCAGCCCAGGAGCGCACCAAGCGGGAAAAACAAGAGGCACGGGTGGGCAAGGTGCAGCAAGAGCTCCACGCTCTCGTGACGAAGCACGAGGTGTTGGAGCTTGACTTTAAGACGCGAGAGTCCGAGCTTGCCGCGGCCCTTGAGAGTGCAAAGAGTGCCAAGGCTGAAGCCCAAAAGGCTCTCCAGGAGATTGATGCGATGAAGAAGATAGCGGCGGGTAAGGCATTCTATATGCAAAGCAAGCATGTGAAAGTAAATTACTTGTTACTTACCCGAATCCGGAGCTCTCCAGGAGCATTCGCAGATTTGCCCCGCAGCGTGTTGGATGCCACACAGTTTTACTAGGCCGAGGAGGGAAGCTCAACGGAGAAGCTGTTCTGGTCACAGTATACTAAGACCGAACACCCGATGCCTCTGAACGACCAGCTGAAGCAACTGGTCGACCTGCACAAGGCGGCCAAACAGGCCATGAAGGGCTTTATAGTCCGGATGTGGCCTGGTGACGCCCTTCCCAATAGCTACTTCGGCCTGGTGAGGTGTCTTGTGGATGCCTGCCCATGGCTGGAAGTCATCAAGCGGTCCATCTGCATCGAAGGTGCATGCCGGGTTTTCGCCCGTGCGAAGGTGCACTGGGCCAAGATGGATGCCGTGAAGTTGGTGAAGGAAGGGTCGCCGCAGGGCAAGGAGCATCGCCACCCCAAGATGTACTATGAGGGTGTCTTGAAGGGTGCCCATCTTGTAGCAGACGAGTGTGCGAAAGATGTAATATTTGAGTAAACTTGCTCGTGTAATCATGTATTATGAAAACTTGTTCATATGCGCTATGCAACGCTTGTTTGAATTTAAAATATTGCCTTCTGTTCGGCTGTTTATCAAATCTGAGAGATGGCTAGTCGTCGGCTTCTGCCCCCACGCCACGAGTGCTGGGGTGTTCAGGATAAACCTGAGCACTCTTGTTCCCATTATTGGGTCCTTCGAGGGAGGTGCTCAGCACAACGAACAAGGCAATCGGACTATAATGCGTTATCACTCTCACTTAGCCATAGAATTTTATAATTTTAAATTTCAGCGAAGCCCCTAGTATTCGGAAGGCCGAATTCGGGGCGCGATACACGCCTTAAGCCAGACAGGGCCGACTCCTCGCTCTAAGGGGCATAAGTCTTTAGGGACTTGAAACCTCTTGAACAACGACCAGTCTCTCGCCTTATCATGACAGTCAGTTTTAACTTTCTCTACTGAGGTGCTTAGCCCAGCAGAACCGGGGCACAATCGCAGTAGTTCTCCCAGTGCTACCTTAGCCGATATAGCGGAACGTAAGGTACCAAAACATGGGAGCCAGGCAAACCCAACTATTGACCCAAGACATGATGCGGAGCTGATGCATATAATGCTGTAAGTTCGGGGTGGCGCACTGTCGAAAGTGTTCGGACTTCTCACGCCGCATTATGGGGTATGCGTAAGCCCCTGGCGTATTGGCCGTACCAGAGTGTACGGGTGCTAGATGTCATGAATGAACATATATATGTAAAGGAAGAATGCAATAATAGTCTTAATGCTATGCATTGTTTTATTCAAAAAGGTGCTTAGAGTAGAATGATACAAATAGTGCGATAAGCAAAAAGTAGGACTATTTGACATGTCCCTTCCAGGGCGAGCTGAGGAATAGTATTAAAGCAAGTATTTCACTCGTTATCGTAATCCACCTGGGAGTTCCATGGTGTGACGTAGCTCTCTGCTTCCTTGGTTGCTGCATCATGTGTTCGACAATCATGCTGCCGGACAGGGTTTCCAGAGATTAAAGTCCTGAAAGAGAAAAATAACAAAGCGGGAAGCCCCTAGTGCGGTTTAAGCCGCGTCTTGGGGCGTGCCGTAGTTGTGCCCCCTCCCCACCTGTGCCCATGGTATTTTTAATGCATAATTATGTACGCGTGGCACGGATTTTGCCGTTTGGATGGGACCGGGGTGGGGGCCGTATTGCTATGCGAGCTCGGAACGTGCCAGGTGGTCCAGTTGTCGATTACTCCGGGCACGCTTGAAGGTGTCCGGGTCCTTAATCACCGAACTAGTGGATTGCCTTGAGAGGCTGCTTTGCGCTTCTGCTGCGAGGGCCGCTGTGTGCTCCTCCGTGCGGAGAGAGCGCTCTGTGTTTCCATTGACTGTTATGACCCCCCGAGGTCCTGGCATCTTGAGCTTGAGATATGCATAATGCGGTACCGCATTGAATCTCACAAATGCGGTTCGCCCGAGCAGTGCATGGTAGCCACTGCGGAACGGGACTATGTCGAAGATTAACTCTTCGCTTCAGAAGTTATCCAGGGATCCGAAGACCACTTCCAGTGTGACTGAGCCTGTGCAATGGGCCTCTACACCTGGTATGACGCCTTTAAAGGTCGTTTTAGTGGGTTTGATCCTTGAGGGGTCTATATCCATTTTGCGCACTGTGTCCTGATAAAGCAGGTTCAGGCTGCTGCCGCCATCCATAAGGACTCGAGTGAGGTGAAATCCGTCAATGATTGGGTCTAGGACCAATGCGGCGAATCTGCCATGACGGATACTAGTGGGGTGGTCCCTGCGGTCGAAGGTGATTGGGCAGGAAGACCATGGGTTGAATTTTGGGGCGACTGGCTCCAACGCATATATGTCCCTGAGCGCACGCTTCCGCTCCCTCTTGGGGATGTGGGTTGCGTATATCATGTTCACCGTCCGCACTTGTGGGGGGAACCTCTTCTGTCCTCTGGTGTTCAGTTGCCGGGGCTCCTCCTCATCATTGCTATGTGATCTCTTATCTTTGTTTTCGGCATTTATCTTGTTGGCCTACTTGAACACCCAATAATCCCTGTTGGTGTGGTTGGCTGGCTTGTCGGGGGTGTTGGCACGAGCGATTGAGTATACGGTCCAAACTGGACGGGCCGGGAGTGCTTCTTTTTAATGGCTTTTTCTGCTGACCGGGTTTAGAGCCTTTGAATCCGGCATTGACTACCATATCCTTGGTATTGTCGCTGTTAATGTGGCGCTTATGTTTGTTGCGACATGACCTGCCATTGCCATCCTTGGTATCCAAAGTACCATGGTTCTTTGATATGTTATTGCTGCGAGCTAGCCAGCTGTCTTCTCCCGCACAAAAGCGGGTCATGAGTGTCGTGAGGGCTGCCATAGATTTTGGCTTTTCCTGACCGAGGTGTCGGGCGAGCCACTCATTGCGGATGTTGTGCTTAAAGCTGCTAGGGCCTCTGCATCCGGACAGTCGACAATTTGATTTTCCTTTATTAGGAACCGTGTCCAGAATTGCCTAGCCGATTCCTTTGGCTGCTGATTTATGTGGCTCAAGTCATCGGCATCTGGTGGTCGCACGTAAGTGCCCTGGAAGTTGTCGAGGAATGCGGCTTCCAGATCCTCCCAACAGCCAATGGACTCTGCTGGCAAACTATTGAGCCAATGCCGAGATGGTCCTTTGAGCTTGAGTGGGAGGTATTTAATGGCGTGTAGATCATCACCGCGGGCCATGTGGATATGTAGGAGGAAATCCTCGATCCATACCGCAGGATCTGTTGTGTCGTCGTATGATTCTATATTTACGGGTTTGAAACCCTCTGGGATTTGATGATCCATTACTTCGTCGGTGAAGCATAGGGGGTGTGCGGCGCCTCTGTACTGGGCTATGTCGCGACGCAGCTCGAATGAGTCTTGCCCGCAGTGTTCGGCCCGGCCGGACTTACTTTTACTGTATCCCGCGTGACGATTATCGTCTCGCATAGTGGCGCGCCCTCGTGATCCGTAGATTGATCTTGCGTGTTTTGCTTTGTCCTCCAATACGTCTCGCAGGTCTGGCGTATTTCCCCATGCCTTTATATTTGAATGGCGTCGGGGTGCGGGCTGAGCTTTTGGCTGGAATGCCTCTCTGTCGCGGCCACGAGGTGGCCGACCAGCCACATCATACACCGGGGATGGTGCTTCCTCCTCCAGTCGGGGTAGCAACCTGCACTTTGGGTAACTCTTGGAGGGACGTTCGAGTTTATACTCCTCGGTCGCAAGGACTTTGGTCCATCTGTCGGCTAGCAAATCTTGATCAGCTTGAAGCTGTTGTTGCTTTTTCTTAAGGCTATTTGTCGTGGCTATAAGCTGGCGCTTGAAGCGCTCTTGTTCGACGGGATCCTCTGGCACGACAAATTCATCATCATCGAGGCTTGCCTCGTCTTCGGAGGGAGGCATGCAATTATCATCCTCCGCCGCTCCATCAGCCGCTCTCTCAGGAGGGCTGGCCTCTCCATCCTCCTACTCTAAATCTTGCTGGAGGGGATTGTTGTTGTCTTCGGCACTGTCCGAAGTGCTATTATCTCATGTGCCGGTATCACCGCTTTTGCCTTGGCGGGACTTAGAGCGGCGTCGCTGACGCCGGCGCTTGGGTTGCTTCTTGGAGGGGTCATCCTCCGTTATCTCGTCGCCATTACCTTCTTTGGGTGTGTCCACCATGTATATATCGTATGATGAGGTGGCTGTCCAGTGCCCTGTGGGCAGTGGTTCCCCTTCGTCTCCCGCATCGTCGTCCATACCGTCGATGTCTTCGGAGTCGTAGTCGAGCATGTCGGTTAAGTCGTCGACAGTGGCTACTAAGTGGGTGGTGGGTTGGCGGCGAATTTCTTCGTCATCCGCATCCCAATCCTGCCGGACATAGTTCGACCAGGATCCTTCTGACAAGGAGAGATACCTTAATGAGTTCAGTATGTCGCCGAAGGGCGAGTGCTGAAAAATATCCGCGGAGGTAAACTCCATGATCGGCGCCCAATCGGATTCGATAGGAACAGGCGCGGGCGGTTCGGAGTCCGTGGCCGGAGAAGGATCCAACAGTTTGGCAACACGGCTCTCATGAAGGGTAAGGTCGATATTCGGCTCGATCGCTGCTGAGGATACGGCCTCCGTGACGGGGTCTATCCACCCGTCCATGGATGGCGCAACTGGCTCCGAATTGAGGCTCGGAGCGACTGCCGGTGCGATCTCCTGAATACGGTCCGATGGTAGAGTTAAATCGTACTCATCGTGACCACGTGGCGCACAAGGCAGGGGCTCGAATCCGTAGAAGATCAAGTCTCCGCGGATATCGACCGTTTAATTTAAGCTTCTAAACCTGACCTGGTGGCCAGGGGCGTAACTTTCGATCTGCTCCAGATGGCCGAGTGAGTTGGCCCGCAGTGCGAAGCCGCCGAACACAAAGATCTATCCGGGGAGAAAAGTCTCACCCTAGACTGCATCGCTACCAATGATCATAGCAGCCATCAAGCCTAACGGCGATCACACAGAGGAACTCTCAATGAAAGCACCAATGTCGGTGTCAAAACCGGCGGATCTCGGGTAGGGGGTCCCGAACTGTGCCTCTAAGGCGGATGGTAACAGGAGGCAGGGGACACGATGTTTTACCCAGGTTCGGGCCCCCTTGATGGAGGTAAAACCCTACGTCATGCTTGATTTATTTTTGATGATATGAGTATTACAAGAGTTGATCTACCACGATCGGAGAGGCTAAACCCTAGAAGCTAGCCTATGGTATGATTGTATGTTGTCCTATGGACTAAAACCCTCCGGTTTATATAGACACCGGAGGGGATAGGGTTACACAAAGTCGGTTACAAAGGAGGAGATATACATATCCGTATTACCTAGCTTGCCTTCCACGCCAAGTAGAGTCCTATCCGGACACGAGACGAAGTCTTCAATCTTGTATCTTCATAGTCCAACAGTCCGGCCAAAGGATATAGTCCGGCTGTCCGGAGACCCCCAATCCAGGACTCCCTCAGTTGTCTCCACCACTATTTCTCCATCCAAGCAGCTACATGCATTGTGTCCATCGCAGCTACACAACCATTCCCTTGTCAAGTTGTCGTGCACAGATAGCATCTCACCGCCAAAGGCAACCACCGAATCTGAAGAGGGAAAATCCTCACGAAGACCTTTCAGTGATTGCCGCAATCCGACGTGAAGCTTGCGCTACTGTAGGCCAGAGTGGTACCAACACCGATGAGGAATCATGCCAACACCACCTCACTATTGAGAGCCCTACCCAATCACGTCGGACCATTGGACCATAGCATAGAAGGGTGGATTTATGTCAGAGGGCGGATCCGCGTCCTGGTGCACTGGAACTGCAGCGGACCATCGGATCCACATTGGGGCACTAACTCTGGGCAGACCACAAATGGAGGCACCATAAGGAGGTTGCACATCGGTGATGGACCAGGGCTAGGGCAGGGAGACATAGCGTTGTCGGCAACAACACCAAGGTCCCAATCTGAGGCGCCAAGCGGCCCATGGTGAGGAGTGTCATAGCTAGGGTAGTGTAGGATGAGCCATGACTGTGGCCCATGGTGAGATCCACATAGGGCATGGCTGAGCATGAGTAAGGAAGGACGCGCGGAAGGGCCCGCCGCCGCCAATCACCGACCAGGGCTTCATGGGAAAAAGTCGAGGTGGGGGCCTGGAGCGGCGGCGACGGCGGAGCCACCCAAGACGCCCAAGCGGACTATGCAGGGGCGCTCGAGCGGACCATGACCTAGTTTTGGACCCACTAAGCCCCGCATCTGTCTCACACCACTTCACTACTAATTTGATTTTGAAATCTATCTACTACTCCCTCCGTTTCATAATGTAAGACGTTTTTAACACAATCGATTGTAGCGATCCATGCAATCGATTGGCCTTGTGTCACCCACTGGATGCGCCCCGACGATGAGACGCTAAAATCAAGTGGGTACAACTCGTTTCACGTGTGAACCGTGGACAAAAAAGCTCTCTTCTCCCCTGATGGGCACAACTCTTCTCCCTTGATGTGAGCCATCGCCGCCGCTTCTCCTCCTCCCAGCTCTCTCCTCTCGCCGCATCCGCCCTCTTTTCATTTTGTCTGAGCCGTCACAAGTCGATTTGGGGAGGGTCTGAGGTGTCGGTGATTTGCCGACCTTTCATCCGTAGTCTGCCGCCGCTCATCCCGTCAGCGTCATGTGCCTGGTTCTTCCTCCATCCTGGTGGCCGGCCAGCCTGTTGAGCGTTCCTCCTGATCTTGGCTCAGTATCAGCAACAACTACCTCCGCCCGCCGCCAAGTGAATTGCAAAAAACATCAGCATTGAAGGCAAGGGTTACACAAACCACACTTCTACAGTTTTGTGCCAAAAGTCACTAATTCTGAGCCTTTTTTGAAGGAAATATGCCCTAGAGGCAATAATAAAGTTCTTATTTATTTCCTTATATCATGATAAATGTTTATTATTCATGCTAGAATTGTATTAAACGGAAACATGATACATGTGTGAATACATAGACAAACAGAGTGTCACTAGTATGCCTCTACTTGACTAGCTCATTGATCGAAGATGGTTATGTTTCCTAACCATAGACAAAGAGTTGTCATTTGATTAATGAGATCACATCGTTAGGAGAATGATGTGATTGACTTGACCCATTCCATTAGCTTAGCACTCGATCGTTTAGTATGTTGCTATTGCTTTCTTCATGACTTATACATGTTCCTATGACTATGAGATTATGCAACTCCCGTTTATCAGAGGAACACTTTGTGTGCTACCAAATGTCACAATGTAACTAGGTGATTATAAAGGTGCTCTACAGGTGTCTCCGAAGGTACTTGTTGGGTTGGTGTATTTCGAGATTAGGATTTGTCACTCCGATTGTCGGAGAGGTATCTCTGGGCCCTCTCAGTAATGCACATCACTTAAAACTTGCAAGCATTGCAACTAATGAGTTAGTTGCGGGATGATGTATTATGGAACGAGTAAAGAGACTTGCCGGTAACGAGATTGAACTAGGTATTGAGATACCGACGATCGAATCTCGAGCAAGTAACATACCGGTGACAAAGGGACCAACGTATGTTGTTATGCGGTCTGACCAATAAAGATCTTTGTAGAATATGTGGGAGCCAATATGAGCATCCAGGTTCCGCTATTGGTTATTGACCGGAGACGTGTCTCGGTCATGTCTACATAGTTCTCGAACCCGTAGGGTCCGCACGTTTAAACGTTTCGATGACAGTTATATTATGAGTTTATATGTTTTGATGTACCGAAGGTTGTTCGGAGTCCCGGATGTGATCACGGACATGATGAGGGGTCTCGAAATGGTCGAGACATGAAGATTGATATATTGGAAGCCTATGTTTGGATATCGGAAGTGTTTCGGGTGAAATCGGGATTTTCCCGAAGTACCGGGAGGTTACCAGAACCCCCCAGGAGCTTAATGGCCATAGTGGGCCTTGTGGAGAAGAGGAGAGGCGGCTAGGGCAGGGCCGTGTGCCCCTCCCCCCTAGTCTGAATAGGACAAGGAGAGGGGG
>NC_041388.1:277351710-277388812 GCF_002162155.2 Triticum dicoccoides
CCTTCCTCTCTCCCTCCTCTTTCCCCCTCCTCTCCTAGTCCAACAAGGAAAAGGGAGGGAGTCCTACTCCTGGTAGGAGTAGGACTCCTCCTGGCGTGCCCCCTCTAGGCCGGCCGCACATCCCCCCTTGCTCCTTTATATACGGGGGCAGGGGGCACCCTAGAGACAATTGATCGTTTGATCTTTTAGCCATGTGCGGTGCCCCCCTCCACCATAGTCCACCTCGATAATACTGTAGCGGTGCATAGGCGAACCCCTGCGTCGGTAGAACATCATCATCATCACCATGCCGTTGTGCTGACAAAACTCTCCCTCAACACTCGGCTGGATCGGAGGTCGAGGGACGTCATCGGGATGAACGTGTGCTGAACTCGGAGGTGTCGTGCGTTCGGTACTTGATCAGTCGGATCGTGAAGACGTACGACTACATCAATCGCGTTGTGCTAATGCTTCCGCTTTCGGTCTACGAGGGTACGTGGACAACACTCTCCCCTCTCGTTGCTATGCATCACCATGATCTTGCGTGTGCGTAGGATTTTTTTTGAAATTACTACGTTCCCCAACAGTGGCATCCGAGCCAGGTTTTATGCGTAGATGTCATATGCACGAGTAGAACACAAGTGAGTTGTGGGCGATATAAGTCATACTGCTTACCAACATGTCATACTTTGGTTCGGCGGTATTATTGGATGAAGCGGCCCGGGCCAACATTACGCGTACACTTACGCGAGACTGGTTCTACCGACGTGCTTTGCACACAGGTGGCTGGCGGGTGTCAGTTTCTCCAACTTTAGTTGAACCGAGTGTGGCTACGGCCGGTCCTTGCGAAGGTTAAAACAACACCAACTTGACAAACTTTCGTTGTGGTTTTGATGCGTAGGTAAGAACGGTTCTTGCTAAGCACATGGCAGCCATGTAAAATTTGGAACAACAAAGTAGAGGATGTCTAACTTGTTTTTGCAGGGCATGTTGTGATGTGATATGGTCAAGACATGATGCTAAATTTTATTGTATGAGATGATCATGTTTTGTAACCGAGCTATCGGCAACTGGCAGGAGCCATATAGTTGTCGTTTTATTGTATGCAATGCAATCGCCCTGTAATGCTTTACTTTATCACTAAGCGGTAGCGATAGTCGTAGAAGCATAAGATTGGCGAGACGACAATGATGCTACGATGGAGATCAAGGTGTCACGCCGGTGACGATGGTGATCATGACGGTGCTTCGGAGATGGAGATCACAAGCACAAGATGATGATGGCCATATCATATCACTTATATTGATTGCATGTGATGTTTATCTTTTATGCATCTTATCTTGCTTTGATTGACGGTAGCACTATAAGATGATCCCTCACTAAATTATCAAAGTATAAGTGTTCTCCCTGAGTATGCACCGTTGCGAAAGTTCTTCGTGCTGAGACACCACGTGATGATCAGGTGTGATAGGCTCTATGTTCAAATACAACGGGTGCAAAACAGTTGCACGCGCGGAGTACTCAGGTTAAACTTGACGAGCCTAGCATATAACAGATATGGCCTCGAAACACGGAGACCGAAAGGTCGAGCATGAATCATATAGTAGATATGATCAACATAGTGATGTTCACCATTGAAACTACTCCATCTCACGTGATGATCGGACATGGTTTAGTTGATCTGGATCATGTAATCACTTAGAGGATTAGAGGGATGTCTACCTAACTGGGAGTTCTTAAGTAATATGATTAATTGAACTTAAATTTATCATGAAATTAGTACCTGATAGTATCTTGCTTGTCTATGTTGATTGTAGATAGATGGCCCGTGATGTTGTTCCATTGAATTATAATGCATTCCTTGAGAAAGCAAAGTTGAAATATGATGGTAGCAATTACACGGACTAGGTCCGTAACTTGAGGATTATCCTCATTGTTGCACAGAAGAATTACCTCCTCGAAGCACCGCTGGGTGCCAAGCCTGCTGCAGATGCAACTGACGACATTAAGAACATCTGGCAGAGCAAAGCAGATGACTACTCGATAGTTCAATGTGCCATGCTTTACGGCTTAGAACCGGGACATCAACGATGTTCTCAACATCATGGAGCATATGAGATGTTCCAAGAGTTGAAGTTAATATTTCAAGCAAATGCCCGGATTGAGAGATATGAAGTCTCCAATAAGTTCTACAGCTGCAAGATGGAGGAGAATAGTTCTGTCAGTGAGCATATACTCAAGATGTCTGGGTACTGCAATCACTTGATTCAACTGAGAGTTAATCTTTCGGATGATAGCGTCATTGACAGAATTCTCCAATCACTACCACCAAGCTACAAGAGCTTCGTGATGAGGGATGGATAAGACAATTCCCGAGCTCTTTGCAATGCTAAAGGCAGCAGAGGTAGAAATCAAGAAGGAGCATCAAGTGTTGATGGTCAATAAGACCACCAGTTTCAGGAAAAAGGGCAAAGGGAAGAAGAAGGGGAACTTCAAGAAGAACAGCAAGCAAGTTGCTGCTCAGGAGAAGAAACCCAAGTCTGGACCTAAGCCTGAGAATGAGTGCTTCTACTGCAAGCAGACTGGTCACTGGAAGCGGAACTGCCCCAAGTATTTGGCGGATAAGAAAGATGGCAAGGTGAACAAAGGTATATGTGATATACATGTTATTGATGTATACCTTACTAATGCTCGCAGTAGCACCTGGGTATTTGATACTGGTTCTGTTGCTAATATTTGCACCTCGGAAGAGGGGCTACGGATTAAGCGAAGATTGGCTAAGGACAAGGTGACGATGCGCGTGGGAAATGGTTCCAAAGTCGATGTGATCGCGGTCGGCACGCTACCTCTACATCTACCTTCGGGATTAGTATTAGACCTAAATAATTGTTATTTGGTGCCAGCGTTGAGCATGAACATTATATCTGGATCTTGTTTGATGCGAGACGGTTATTCATTTAAATCAAAGAATAATGGTTGTTCTATTTATATGAGTAATATCTTTTATGGTCATGCACCCTTGAAGAGTGGTCTATTTTTGTTGAATCTCGATAGTAGTGATACACATATTCAAAATATTGAAGCCAAAAGATGCAGAGTTGATAATGATAGTGCAACTTATTTGTGGCACTGCCGTTTAGGTCATATCGGTGTAAAGCGCATGAAGAAAATCCATACTGATGGACTTTTGGAACCACTTGATTATGAATCACTTGGTACTTGCGAACCGTGCCTCATGGGTAAGATGACTAAAACGCCGTTCTCCGGAACTATGGAAAGAGCAACAGATTTGTTGGAAATCATACATACAGATGTATGTGGTCCGATGAATGTTGAGGCTCGTGGAGGATATCATTATTTTCTCACCTTCACAGATGATTTAAGCAGATATGGGTATATCTACTTAATGAAACATAAGTCTGAAACGTTTGAAAAGTTCAAGAATTTCAGAGTGAAGTTGAAAATCATCGTAACAAGAAAATAAAGTTTCTACGATCTGATCGTGGAGGAGAATATTTGAGTTATGAGTTTGGTCTTCATTTGAAACAATGCGGGATAGTTTCGCAACTCACGCCAACGGAACACCACAGCGTAATGGTATGTCCGAACGTCGTAATCGTTCTCTACTAGATATGGCGCGATCTATGATGTCTCTTACTGATTTATAGCTATCGTATTGGGGTTATGCTTTAGAGACGGCCGCATTCACGTTAAATAGGGCAGCATCGAAATCCGTTGAGACAACGCCTTATGAACTGTGGTTTGGCAAGAAACCAAAGTTGTCGTTTCTAAAAGTTTGGGGCTGCGATGCTTATGTGAAAAAGCTTCAACCTGATAAGCTTGAACCCAAATCGGAGAAATGTGTCTTCATAGGATACCCAAAGGAGACTGTTGCGTACACCTTCTATCACAGATCCGAAGGCAAAACTTTTGTTGCTAAATTCGGAATATTTCTGGAGAAGGAGTTTCTCTCGAAAGAAGTAAGTGGGAGGAAAGTAGAACTTGATGAGGTAACTATACCTGCTCCCCTATTGGAAAGTAGTTCATCGCAGAAACCGGTTTCTGCGACACCTACACCAATTAGTGAGGAAGTTAATGATGATGATCATGGAACTTCAGATCAAGTTGTTACTGAACCTCATAGGTCAACCAGAGTAAGATCCGTACCAGAGTGGTACGGAAATCCTGTTTTGGAAGTTATGTTACTAGACCATGACGAACCTACGAACTATGAAGAAGCGATGGTGAGCCCAGATTCCGCGAAATGGCTTGAGGCCATGAAATCTGAGATGGGATCCATGTATGAGAACAAAGTGTGGACTTTGGTTGACTTGCCCGATGATCGGCAAGCAATTGAGAATAAATGGATCTTCAAGAAGAAGACTGACGCTGACGGTAATGTTACTGTCTATAAAGCTCGACTTGTTGCGAAAGGTTTTTGACAAGTTCAAGGGATTGACTACGATGAGACCTTCTAACCCGTAGCGATGCTTAAGTCTGTCCGAATCATGTTAGCAATTGCCGCATTTTATGATTATGAAATTTGGCAAACGGATGTCAAAACTACATTCCTGAATGGATTTCTAGAAGAAGAGTTGTATATGATGCAACCAGAAGGTTTTGTCGATCCAAAGGGAGCTAACAAAGTGTGCAAGCTCCGGCGATCCATTTATGGACTGGTGCAAGCCTCTCGGAGTTGGAATATACGCTTTGATAGTGTGATCAAAGCATTTGGTTTTGTACAGACTTTTGGAGAAGCCTGTATTTACAAGAAAGTGAGTGGGAGCTCTGTAGCATTTCTAATATTATATGTGGATGACATATTGTTGATTGGAAATGATATAGAATTTCTGGATAGCATAAAGGGATACTTGAATAAGAGTTTTTCAATGAAAGACCTCGGTGAAGCTGCTTATATATTGGGTATCAAGATCTATAGAGATATATCAAGACGCTTAATTGGACTTTCACAAAGCACATACCTTGACAAAATTTTGAAGAAGTTCAAAATGGATCAAGCAAAGAAAGGGTTCTTGCATGTGTTACAAGGTGTGAAGTTGAGTAAGACTCAATGCCAGACCACCGCAGAAGATAGAGAGAAAATGAAAGATGTTCCCTATGCTTCAGCTATAGGCTCTATCATGTATGCAATGTTGTGTACCAGACCTGATGTGTGCCCTGCTATAAGTCTAGCAGGGAGGTACCAAAGTAATCCAGGAGTGGATCACTGGACAGCGGTTAAGAACATCCTAAAATACCTGAAAAGGACTAAGGATATGTTTCTCGTTTATGGAGGTGACAAAGAGCTCATCGTAAATGGTTACGTTGATGCAAGCTTTGACACTGATCCGGATGATTCTAAATCGCAAACCGGATACGTGTTTACATTGAACGATGGAGCTGTCAGTTGGTGCAGTTCTAAACAAAGCGTTGTGGCGGGATCTACGTGTGAAGCGGAGTACATAGCTGCTTCGGAAGAAGCAAATGAAGGAGTCTGGATGAAGGAGTTCATATCCGATCTAGGTGTCATACCTAGTGCATCGGGTCCAATGAAAATCTTTTGTGACAATACTAGTGCAATTGCCTTGGCGAAGGAATCCAGATTTCACAAGAGAACCAAGCACATCAAGAGACACTTCAACTCCATCCGGGATTTAGTCCAGGTGGGAGACATAGAAATTTGCAAGATACATACGGATCTGAATGTTGCAGACCCGTTGACTAAGCCTCTTCCACGAGCAAAACATGATCAACACCAAGGCTCCATGGTGTAAGAATCATTACTATGTAATTTAGATTATTGACTCTAGTGCAAGTGGGAGACTGAAGGAAATATGCCCTAGAGGCAATAATAGAGTTATTATTTATTTCCTTATATCATGATAAATGTTTATTATTCATGCTAGAATTGTATTAACCGGAAACATGATACATGTGTGAATACATAGACAAATAGAGTGTCACTAGTATGCCTCTACTTGACTAGCTCATTGATCGAAGATGGTTATGTTTCCTAACCATAGACAAAGAGTTGTCGTTTGATTAATGAGATCACATCATTAGGAGAATGATGTGATTGACTTGACCCATTCCGTTAGCTTAGCACTCGATCGTTTAGTATGTTGCTATTGCTTTCTTCATGACTTATACATGTTCCTATGACTATGAGATTACGCAACTCCTGTTTACCGGAGGAACACTTTGTGTGCTACCAAACGTCACAACGTAACAGGGTGATTATAAAGGTGCTCTACAGGTGTCTATGAAGGTACTTGTTGGGTTGGCATATTTCGTGATTAGGATTTGTCACTCCGATTGTCGGAGAGGTATCTCTGGGCCCTCTCGGTAATGCACATCACTTAAGCCATGCAAGCATTGCAACTAATGAGTTAGTTGCGGGATGATGTATTATGGAACGAGTAAAGAGACTTGCCGGTAACGAGATTGAACTAGGTATTGAGATACCGACGATCGAATCTTGGGCAAGTAACATACCGATGACAAAGGGAACAACGTATGTTGTTATGCGGTCCGACTGATAAAGATCTTCGTAGAATATGTGGGAGCCAATATGAGCATCCAGGTTCCGCTATTAGTTATTGACCGGAGACATGTCTCGGTCATGTCTACATAGTTCTCGAACCCGTAGGGTCCGCACGCTTAAACGTTTCGATGAAGTTATATTATGAGTTTATATGTTTTGATGTACCAAAGGTTGTTCGGAGTCCCGGATGTGATCACGGACATGATGAGGAGTCTCGAAATGGTCGAGACATGAAGATTGATATATTGGAAGCCTATGTTTGGATATCAGAAGTGTTCCGGGTGAAATCGGGATTTTACCGGAGTATCGGGAGGTTATCGGAACCCCCCGGGAGCTTAATGGGCCATAGTGGGCCTTGTGGAGAAGAGGAGAGGCGGCCAGGGCAGGGCCGCGCGCCCCTCCCCCTAGTCCGAATAGGACAAGGAGTGGGGGGCGGCGCCCCCCCCCCCTTTCCTTCCTCTCTCCCTCCTCTTTCCCCCTCCTCTCCTAGTCCAACAAGGAAAAGGGAGGGAGTCCTACTCCCGGTAGGAGTAGGACTCCTCCTGGCACGCCCCCTCTAGGCCGGCCGCACCTCCCCCCTTGCTCCTTTATATACGAGGGCAGGGGGCACCCTAGAGACAATTGATCGTTTGATCTTTTAGCCGTGTGCGGTGCCCCCCTCCCCCCCACCACCATAGTCCACCTCGATAATACTGTAGCGGTGCTTAGGCGAAGCCCTGCGTCGGTAGAACATCATCATCGTCACCATGCCGTCGTGCTGACGAAACTCTCCCTCAACACTCGGCTGGATCAGAGTTCGAGGGACGTCATCGGGCTGAACGTGTGCTGAACTCGGAGGTGCCGTGCGTTCGGTACTTGATCAGTCGGATCGTGAAGACGTACGTCTACATCAACCGTGTTGTGCTAACGGTTCCCTTTCGGTCTATGAGGGTACGTGGACAACACTCTCCCCTCTCGTTGCTATGCATCACCATGATCTTGCGTGTGCGTAGGAATTTTTTTTTGAAATTACTACGTTCCCAACATTTTTTGCAAAAAACACTAGTCGGTGGTTTAGACCGTTTTGAGCATGATTATGACAGGTGGGTCCTGCTGGACAGGATGGCATTGCAAATAAGAAAGTCGATTACATCCCTATATAATTTTGTTTTGCAAAAAGACCCCTGAAAAAAAAGCAATCGGGTCCTCCATCTCCTCCCACCAGTCCGGCGGTGGATGTCGGCTGCCACTCCCTCCCTGTGCGCGACCGGCACAGCTGCTGCTTGCTCAGGCGGCGGGGCATAGGGGAGGTCCGGTGTTGTCGGGGACGCGCGCCACCGCAACGCCATTCCTAGGCTGGCGCCGGCGAGGAGACACTGGAGGTTGCTGACGTCCTCCCTGCCTCCCAGGCCATTGCTCGTCATGGATAGAAGACGCGGGAGGTGGGGCTAGATGAACGAGCACGGGGGCGAGACTCCCCCAAGGCTAGCAGCAGAGGTGACGCGGGACTCCGGCAGCAACGACGGGGCCAACACGGAGGCGACACGGGACTCCTTTATCTGAATTACTTTTGCATCTTTATTTTTAATCCTTTTATTCACTTGTTGTTGGAAGTAAATATTGCATATAGAGTGTTTTCTTGAAATTTACAAGTAGAATGCTTCATCGTTGGTCGTTTGCTGCTACTACTATAGAGTGTGTTTTCAGTTACTCTGTGTCTAATATGGATGGTGTACTTAACTATGGTATTTTAGACATTTTTCCTTTGGATAATGGTAATTCTTGCTACCATTTACATGCGTAGATGAGTTTCCCCGGTCATTTGTACATATTGTATTTCTATGATTATGTCTCCTCCAGGAGCATCAGAAACTTTGCATTCTACACTTACAGAGAGCAATTTTGGTTGCTCTATATTAACTTTCTCTGATCCCATTCAAGCAATTTCTCATAGTGATTGTTTCATAACGCAACTATGGATTTTTAAGGACCCATGTGTGCATTTTCGAGCGAGCAAGAAATCAATTCCCATAGTTGGTTGTTGTGTGCGTGTGAAACTGTGAATCAATCAAGGCATCCAAGCTGGATAGCTAGGTCATGCCTATCTCGCTAGGCAGGACCGGTGCTAGCTTCATGTTGCTAATCATTCAGGAGAGGATTGAGTCAGCTTGCTTCGTCGTCGTCACCCCGTGGCGCAGGGGTTGTGGCGAGGCATGGCGGCATGGTTTGCGGTGCTAAGGCGTGCAGTTTTTACGATAGGTGCTAAAGCGTGCTTTGGGGCATAATTTATTTCACATAAAATTGCTCCAAACAATTTCGATTGCTCATCATATACTAATAAGCCAAAAAGGACAGCAAGTTTGGACACTCTCCCAACATCCAACTGAAATGGAATGGTGCATGGCTTGAAATATATCATGCCCTCTTGCGATAAGATAACAATCAAGTACATCACCATTCAATGTTACTTGCCTATTTCTTTGAGTAGCGAACATATATACGCACAAAAGAGAGTAAGATTGAGTAGTAAAATTTTAACAAGCACGCCCACGAGAAGCTCGAACCTATGTAAAATATTTAACAACTAGAAAAGCTCTCTCTATCATATGTAAGAATCTTAGCAATTAGGACATGTAAAATATTTTATCGATCACATTTCTTTTGGCAGGGTGATGAGCTAAAAAGAAAATACCGTTTAGCCAAATGGGATATCACATGTTGACCGAAAGACCAAGGGGGTCTCGGGATTAAGAATCTTGAAGTTAAGAACAGATGTCTTCTCAGCAAGTGGTTATGGAAGTTATCAAGTGAGACTGACGCCACTTGGGCGCAAATCCTCCGTAGCAAGTATCTTCAAACCAAAACTTTGTCTCAGGTGACAGTAAGACCGACTGATTCACCATTTTGGAAAGGGCTTATAAAAGTAAAGCTTTCCTTGTTTAATAGGACAAAGTTTATTGTTGGTGACGGTGCCAGCACGCGATTCTAGGAGGATACTTGGCTCGGAGAGGCACCCTTAGCCATCCAATACCCTTCTTTGTATCGTATTGTTCAACAACGTGAGGTTTTTGTTGCAACGGTATTACAATCAGTCCCCCTTAATATTCAGTTCAGAAGGGCGTTAGTGGGTAATCGTTGGGATGAATGGTTACATCTAGTACGTAGACTGATGACGTTCAGCTTTCCCAACAACCCGATAAATTACACTGAAAGCTTACTAGGTCAGGAGTATTTACAGTTAAATCAATGTATGTTGATGTTATCAATTCAAGCTCGATTCCTAGTTCCAAACATGTTTGGGCTGTCAAAGTCCCTTTGAAAATCAAAGTGTTTATGTGGTTTCTCCACAAACAAGTTATTTTAACTAAGGATAACTTGACAAAGCGTAATTGGACATGACCTACTAGGTGTAGTTTTTGTGATCGAGATGAGACGATCAAACACCTTTTTCTTGATTGCCCGCTAGCTAAAGTTTTATGGAGACCGGTCCATATTGCTTTCAATATTACTCCATCGAGTTCAGTCAACACATTATTTGGAACATGGCTTAATGGGGTAGAGCCGGAGTTAGCGCGACATATTCGTGTTGAAGTCTGCGCCTTGGTGTGGGCGCTCTGGAATTGCAGAAATGATTTGGTTTTTAACAGGACAACACACATTCATTTTTTGCGGTTATTTTCAGAGCCACGGCGTTGATCCGTTCGTGGTCGCTACTCACTCCGACGGAGGCCAGGGAGCGTTTGGTTACTGGATCTATTCGCTGGGAGATGGTAGCTTGGGATATCTTCAACCGGTTTGAATGGCGGTCATGTAATAGGATAGGCAATTAGTTTACCTATCTCTCTTTAGCCAGCCGGTTGTGGCGTCCTTTATTTGGCTAGTTTGTGTTTCTAGCCCATTTTGGCTCTGTGTGAGCTTTTTTTTCACTTTTCCAGTTGGAGACTTTGAGACCTTGTTGGAACTTATTTATTTGGTTTAATAACATGGCCGTATGCATCGCTCTGATGCAGAGGCCGGGGAGATCCCCCTTTTCGGAAAAAAGGACATGCAGGAGACCATGGAAAGGCTACCATACAACCTATATTCTAAATGCAATATGTAGGTTGAGGTAAGCATGCCCTGGTGCTTGCATTTCAAATTGAGGTTTAGGTTTGTAACGTTTGTCATTCCTTTGCCTACATGGATTTCCTGTGTAGTCCTTTTTAGATGTTCTTTCGTGCAGTCTATATTTCTTATTATCAAAAGTGCGTGGGCAAGGGGGCTGGTACCCTGAATTGCTTTTTGCACAAGAGAAAAGCTATTTATATTGTTTCGGGCCTTGAGATGATTTATATCTTTCATGTCTTCCATGGTGGTTTTTTAGCCTTGGACACTTAGGCGGCCTAGCAGCACCTTGCAATTGTGCCCGCTTTAGTCGCTTACGCATCAGGGCGGTTGGTGCTCGCCTTATGTCGTCTTACCGGCTTATTAACAATGGTTCTTTGCCTTCAGTCTTTATTTTTATTTGGAGGAAGGTAGGGGATAATATCTAGCTTCAATGTACCATTATGAGTATTATACCCTTAGAAAATTTACTTTCATGATCATCTCTTCCACAACGTGAAATAGATGTACAGATAATTGTCTTGTGTGAAAAGTTGGCAATTGTTGTTTGAAGATTTCGCATTAGTTGTTCTTTGCAGGTCCATTCAATGTAAAAGATGGTGTCAGGCCAAAATGCTTAGCTACACCAGATTTTCTTAAAAATTAGGAGATTTGCCTTTTGTGCTCATCTTTTCTACAGTGTGAAATGGATGTATAAATTCTGAAGAAGTCGACAATTGGCCATTCAAAAGAAGGTCGAGAATTGTTGTTGAAGATTCAACATTGGTTCTTTCCAGATCACTGCAATGCAAAAGGTGGTGTCAAGCCGAGATGCTTGGTTGCACCTCGAGATTTTCCCAAGACCATATGGGTTAGACTTCTATCATTTATAATGAGTAACCACAACTATATTACCGAAAAAGGGTTTCTCCCCGCTTTATATTATAAAGCAACCATCACCGATCACAAAACATGTGCTGGGGCGAACAACACATCAAGTCCAAAAGAAAAGAGAGAGAAAAGGAAAACTAATGCCAACAGTAGCGGCTCGACGAAACGCGGATGACTCGCCCCCGCTGCACCCTCCGGAGTTGTCCCACCACCCTCCTAGACTCCAGACCTCCGCGTACCAAGAAGGAATGCGATGATGGCTGACATTGCTGCCGGACATATCCTAGTGTTTCTCCCAGCACGCGCAAAGTGTTTCTCCTGGCACACGGAAAAAATTGGGGAATGGGTGCAACTATATTGCCAATGGTTGTAATTGTAGCAAATCTTGTGATAGTGACTTATATGTATGAACGGGCTGTTTGGTTTGAGCCCCAGCCAGCCACACCAAATTTTTGGTATGACCAATGTAAGGGCATAACCAAAAAATTGGTAAAGTAGTATTATTTGGATTGAAGCCATCCAAAGTTTGCCCATGCGAATAGTGTGAGGGGCCTATTAATTAATTACTGTCAAAAGGGTCTGCTGCCTTACTGCATGCACCACATAGTAATAGAAAATTAAAAAGTATACCTGGGACCCATCAATACAGGGTGACAAAACGGGACGCCAATTTTTTGGCAGAGCTTTTGGCCGCCCTCATCTCGCCAATGCGTTGGCCAGATTTACACAGGCGTATGCGGGCTGTGGTTGGCGCGCCAATTTCCTGGCAACAGTCCAAACGGCTACCAAATCCTACGGGCGAGCCAAAATATTGGTAAGGTAAGTTTTGGTTGTGATTCAAACGCACCCGAAGTCTCAATAATTCGATATAAGGGTGGTTCTTCCTTAAATCTAGGAGATGTTTTGTTCTGATATGGAGATGATGATCAGTAGTATATACCCAAAATTGTGTCTTACATAATTGTGGCTCACGTAAGAGTTGCATAATTATTCGTACATTCTTGCGTATTATTTTCTGCTATCAATGGTCCACTTTGAGATGCTGACCAGTTTTTCATCTGTATGTTTTTTCGCGAATACGCAAAAGGCTTGCATATCATTGCATCTGTATGTTTCACAATACTAAACTTTACTCAACTGACAGATTTGCGTGTTATCGAAGTGCCTCTATTTAGTGATTTGATTGCAAATTTGTTTGCTGGTACCTCTACTTTCTGTAGTTTTTATATTTTACTTCTGTTTTAAATTTAACTGAAGGAAGTGCCTTTGAAGTAAAGTTTGCTGATATGCAAGACTCTGAGGCTCGCAAAGGAGTTTTGTTCTGTCAAATATAGAAACGTAAGAACACGTAGTTCCAACGTAAGTAAAGTATAGGCTCATTTTAGCTTAGGCATGTGCTTACTTGCCTAACACCTCACATTGTATTATTTGCTCTGTTACGTATAATATAACAGTTTGTGTTAACAAGCCTTGACGATGAATATGTTTCTGATTTTTCTACCGACCAAATCATCATTTTTTTAGGTTATAATGGAGTGAGCGCAGCAACACGCGCCTTTCCCATCTAGTAGTAAGTCAAATTCAAATTAAGAAGACACGCCTTTCCCTTGTAGTAGTAAGTCAATTTCAAATTAAGAAGAATTATTTAGCCGGTGTCTCATTTAGCACTCATTTGGTTTAGAGGATTCCTACGAGATTTCCACCCACGAGATTTCTTCTTTTATGTTCAGCATTCGTTCTAAAGGTATAGAGGTACTAGAATCATTAGGATTGTGTCCATATTGACTTAATTGTTTAGGACTCGTAGCATCTGGCCAGACCTTATAGAAATTTTGTAAGGATTGGAAGGGGTAGCACATCGAACCCTTTACTTTTTCATATTCCCTTGATCTGAGAATCATGTAAAGTGAATGATCCCTTGCTAAGGATGGCCGATTATTTCTTAACAAACCAGGCACTATGGTGAGACGTAAAGAAATCTGATCCCATTCCGACCTCAATATATATGTGTAATCGTCTTGTGCCGTATGTATTGAAATTGTTCGGGTGACATGGTCAAAGCCCTGAGCAAGAGCAAGAAAACTAAAAAATGTTAGTGCATTGGACTTGAAATCCAAATTGTGCTAGCTGACAAAGAGAAAACATAATACAATAGATCAATATTAGTTCTAACTAGTTGGTAAAAGGACTATAAATCTTTGAATAAAATGACTAAAAATCCATTGGGTGCTAGTGGTTCCATTCCACAGCATAACAAAGAATTAGATGAATGAATGAATGAAAGTCATGATCATGCCTCCAGTAGGAAGATCGAGGAACCGGTGTTGGCCCTCCTCGTTCATGAGATCCTAAGCGTGATGGGTGAAATTAGATATTATTCTTTCATAAGTCCATACAAGTGACCTGGCCAAATCCTTGGTCAACAGGCAACATCATAGATTGATAATATTTTTTTGGTTAAATATATAAAAAGAAAATATGCTTCACCTGCCTATATTGTAAGTTTATAGTGGAGCCTCACAACATCTATGAAACCAAATAAACAAGATGAAAGTATATTTCATGATGGATCTTAATATGCTAATTATATGTCCTAAATATTTGTACGCTCTCCTCCATTGCGGGTGCTTGTGGGCTAACTCTCTACTTTAGGGCATTTTAACCGATCCCCAATATGGCCATAAGGGAGTAAATTTTTTGGTTTACTCCCTTATGGTGGACCTACCCGATCCCCTAAAAATGTTAACGGGCTATAATTTTTACTCCAACTCCCCCCCCCCCAAGATTTTCCTAAATATACTTCATCGTGCGGCGGTCGAGTAAAACTCCCTCTCGCCCTCCCGCGCCGCACTGCCTCCCGCCCCCGCCGTCACCACCGATGACCCTTGAGCCGGTCGAAATGCATAACCAACCACCCCCCCCGCTCCCGCTCACCCTGCCGGACACCAACACCGGCTTTTCACCGCCGGAAACCACCCACGCGCGATGCTACTGGTGCCAAAAAAAGTTTGGGAATGACAAAGAACCGTCGGGTCCTAGCTCCGCATCCAACCGCGCCAATGGTGTCCGGGGTGGTCACCGTGTCTCCGGCAATGGCACGCCACCCTCCTGCCGCACCTACCAGAGGCAAACAGGCTCGAAAGCCGGCAGCGGAGGCGGCGCTCGTCGAGGCGGCCGCCAAGAAGAAGACGAAGAAGACCGCGTCGGCGCCTCCTGCAAAGCCTATGCCTCATGTGGCAACTCCAGCTTCCCCTACGGCGACTGCCCCGGGGCGAGCGGCAGCCGCAACCGACAACAAAAAACGCAGCCACCAAGTGCTCGATGAAATGTTAACAAGGTAAAAATAAAACATCGTGTCCCGTTGGTATTCAATGGTGATTGTTCATGATCGGTAGTAATTGTTTATAGTGCTTGCTTTGACATTGTACAACAGAGATGAATACGACCGAATTCCTTGCATCGTTGGAGTCCTTGGCCACCGTTGGCCTTGATGATCTCAACTATGACTCGTTTTGGGATCATTCGGCCACCCAAGACACGGAGGAGGCTGAGGAGGATGTCCAAGAGGTGGTGGCCGAGGAGGAGGTGGTGGAGGTGATTGAAGCAAGCACCAAGGCCTCAAGGAGCCGCACCCAAAATACAACCAAAAGGATGACCTTGCACTTTGCGACGCTTGGTGTGCCATCTCCATGGATGCAACGATCGAAACGGATCAAACCAAGACCATGTTTTGGGAGAGGATCATCAACTACTATAGCATCTCTTTGGACGTGTGATCAAGCTGTACACAAGGTTCGCTTGGGCATCGTTGGAGCACCATCCATGATCAATTGAACCGATGGTCCGGTTGCATCGACCAAGTGAACCATGCTCCACCGAGTGGTGCAGGTGGCGGAGTATGGCCCCTGCATCCAAGAGCTATTCAAGCATTGGAACACCAAGTTCGGCCACAAGCCCTTCACTTTGCATCATTGCTACAAAGAGCTATGCAGGAATGAGAAGTGGATCCAAAGAATTGTGGAGACCACTCCGAAGAGGTCAAGGTTGATCATATCCGTTGAGGACGACGACGAGGTTGATGAAGATGCCAACAATAGACCGAAAGGAAATAAGATTGCAAAAGAAAGAAACAAGATGAATGCATTCGGTGGCACTTACAAGGATGAACTTGTGGCGATGATTGAGACCAATAAGGTGTTGGCGGCCAAATGCAAAGAAGACAAGATGGCGAGGTGGAATGAGCTCAAGCCCTTCGAGGATGAGAAGTGGAATACCAAGTTGGCGGAAGAAGAGAGAAAGTTGAAGGCTGAGGAGTGCAGGCTTGCACTTGAGGAGGAGATGATTCTTGATGCAAAGAAGGCCGAAGAGCGTGCTATCATGTTCATGAATCCAAACAAAATTGATGAAACCGCAAGAAAGTATTGGGATCTCACTTGTGGAGAAATCTTGGCCTCTCTTCGGAATGTTGGTGGTGGCCGAGGGGGTGGTGATGGTGGCCTAGAGGCTGGGGTGGTGGTGATGGTGGACGAGAGAATGTCGAGGTTGATTTCTTTGCCGAGGACATCGTTTGAGTGGTGGTGACCGAGAGGGTGGTGGTGCATGCCAAAGATTGGCTCGATCCACAACATATACATGCTATGTTTGTGGTGATTTTGAATCAAACATTGTGTTTGAAGTGATGTATTTTGGGTGAACTTGGCATTGTTTAAATTTGAAAAACGCGGTGATGAAACTTTATGTTATAACGATTATTGCTATCCATGCTTTAATCTGAATAATTTTAAGATATGTATTGTGTAGAGATTGTGTTTGTGTGACTAGTATACAAAATGGCCACAAATTTGATTTTGCTCCGCTAACTACAGGGGATCGGCTAGGTGCGGTCACCGTTAGTGGAGTAAAATTTTACTCCACTAACTTTACTTCAACTTTTACTCCACTAACTTTTAGGGTATCGGTTAGAAATGCCCTTAAGCTCACGACTTTATGTAACTAGATGATACACCTTGTTGCAAGAATATTTTGAAATATATATTTTTTAAGGGAGACCAACAACAGCTGGACTTTTTATTATGATAGGCAGTGAGCAGTATGTACATTGACCATGGAGGTCATAAAGATAAAAAACTCAGAGAAAGCTGAAAAAAGGGGGTATAAAAAGGACGGAAAAATCTCTCAGCCTGGGTCCCCGAAGGGCGACAACATGCAGTTCGCACCCCCCAGTCTCTACATTTACAAATCTCCTCGGATCTCCTGTAGTGTGGTTGCCGCCACAGAAATTTTGTTGTTAAAGATTCTGTTGTTTCGTTCCAGCCATATCCTCCGTGATACCAGTATCAGCATGGACTTGATTTCCTTCGTGTGTTCTGTCGCCGCCTTGGATACAATTGATATCGAGAGCTCTTTATTTCAATGAGAACTGATTGTATGAAACATGAATATTTGGAGTAATAACATGAAAATTAAAACTAATGATACATATAATTATATGTTTGAATATTTTGCATGATATAAATATCATAATAGAATGGAAATTCTTGAGGTGTCTTTTTCTTATGCATGGTCGCAAGTTGAGGTGATCATTTACTCATGCATGTTGAATGTTGAGGTGACATGCTTGCATGTTGAGAAAAATATGGTGTTATGGGCGAGAGGGGCATTTTGGTGGACGAGCTGCATGGAGGCCGCTATCTGGAGCGGTCGTCTTGGTGCTGCGATGCGTGATGGCTGCTGTTTTTACTATATACGAGACCTATTTAGTGCGTATACAGATGTGCCGCATAGTCATGTTCACAATTTGTACGTGGGCCAGCGATTTCGGCCCCGCCTCGCACGCACGAGATGTGCTACCTGGGCGGCTTTGAAAAATGGCCCACTACGCGGCCTGGGAGCAGGTGGGGGTGGTTCGGGAAATAAATGTATCTGTTGGGCCTGTCCAACCACAGCGACGACCATTAAGCCGTCTGTGGTCGTGCATGGGCACTAGAACCGGGCCAGGTGACCGCCGCTTCTCGCCATGGACGGCATGGAGTTCTTCTTCGAGGATTCTGGAGCTGGGTAAAGTTCTCTAAAAATTCCTATTTTGCGCCAAAGTTTCCGCTGATGGGTGTGGTTTTGTGAACTGGATTTCGATTTTAGACTGTAATTTCCCCCCGTCTTGTTCTTATAAGAGTTAGATCTGGCTATCCTCTTAACTGCCTTCGCAGGCTCGTGCCGCGCTTGGACGGCGGTGACGTCCTACGAGATTTAGTTGCCGGCGTGGACCTGCCTGGTGGCGGCACCAGTTGGAGTGCTGACGCTGACGAGGTCTTGTCTTCTTCTCTGCCGATGGGGCTAGTCGGAGGACTGAAGGATTATGAAGGGCGCGAGGATACGGGTGAAACAATGCTCACTCGGAGGGGGCGCGGCTCGTCTGATCTTGGCGGTGAAGGTGTGGGCGACTCCTGCGAGATAGGCGATACAGAAGTTGCATCTAGCGCCGAGGATAACGATACAGTCGAAGAGGGCGTCGCAGTGTCAAACGCAAATCAGTCTTGTTGGGCCAAGAGGTAATTTTACCGTTCCCTGAACTTTTAGCCTCTTCGCGTTTTAATGATTTTTCCCTGATCTAGAATTTATGCCTATCGGTTTGGCTAATAGATTTGCTGTGATGCTGTTCATCTCATGGCTTGTCTTACTAGTCTCTGGACCAAAACCTGAAAATTACTGAAGTATATGAGTATTGTAAATATCTGAAAAAAGTACAGTAATCTAGCAGCACCAGGACGTTCATGCCCCAGATGCAGGATATGCTATGTTCGATTTCAAGCCGTGGCTAGCGTGCCCAGATTACAGATAATGAATGATTTTGCAGACTGAAAAAAGAAAACCCATAACCATCTCTTGTTTTCTTTTTTTGGTCGGTACAAGTGATTTTTTGTGAATTGCTTGATGATAAATGTATAGCTATGTTCAAGACACCATAACCATCTCCTGTGTCATCTATGGGCAGCGATATTATGGTCGTCATTGTATTTGCTTTTCTTTCAAACCAATTAAAATCTGATTGGGTTGTGTGCCATTCTTTGCAGGGTTAGAGTTGGGAAAGTGGCTGATGTGAGGGAGCCTAGCTCTTCGAGGATGACTGCCCTTGAAGCTTCTGTCCGTGCATTTGTCAATAAAAAATCTAGAAATGTTGTCAATCCGTCTATTGGGACTAGCTTTGATTCTGTCGAAGAGGGCTACGAGTTTTACAATATGTATTCATGGGAGGTCGGTTTTGGTGTCCGCTATGCAAAAAGCCGTTTGAATGTACACCAGAAAAAGTGCATGCAAGAGATAGTGTGTGCCTGTGCGGTGAGTAACTGGGCAGAACAACATTCTCTTGTATTTTGATGCTTCTGTCACATATATTTACTAAAAAAAATTGGCATGTCTCTTGTCTGCATGCTTGTTTCCTGCAGGGTAAGCCATTGCAGGCCAACAGTCGGTCAACGAGGTGTGGCTGCAATGCCATGATAAGACTGCTGAGGTCGGATGATGGTGGATGGTATGTATGTGAGCACAGGTCCGAGCACAACCATGCTTTATCTGTCATTTGTGGAGAGAAATTGCACTGGAAGTCGCACCGACACATAGATACCTATACGAGGGACCTGGTTAAGCAGTTGAGAGAGAATAATATCAGCATTAGCAAGATGTATAGTGTTGTAGGGAGTTTTTTTGGCACGATTAGGGACGTGCCATTCACGAAACGGTCCTTAAAAACACTATGTGGAAAACTGAACCAGGAACAGTCGCTAAATGATGCAACAAAAACCATAGATGTGTTCAACGACATGCGGGCAGAGGACCCAGAATTTAAATACAGTGTCCAGGTGGACACCGAGGGCAGAATTAAGACACTGATGTGGGCGACTGGTAGAGGCATTGAGCAGTTCAAGTGTTTCGGTGATGTTGTGACATTTGATACGACCTATAAGACATTCCTGTACGACATGCCATTTGGCCTATTTGTTGGTGTTAACAATCATTTCCAGAGTGTCATTTTTGGAGGTGTACTGATGAGTGATGAGAAGGTGGAGACTTTCAAGTGGATATTCACAGAGTTCTTCCAAATGCTAGCAGCGCCACAGCCTAAAACTATCTTAACAGGTAACACACCCTGCGTAAAAACAGAAAAAGAACTGCGCATTGATTTACATCAATATGCTGCGATCCGTCTTATAGGTATAAAAGTTTAATGCTCTTGCTTGATTTTCTATATTGTTGATACATACCAAGCTCGTTCGATGGAAATTGCAATAGTTGACGTGATGCCGTGGACTGTACATCGTTGGTGCAAATGGCATGTACTGAAGAAAGCAAAGGAGAGCCTTGGAGCACTGCTTGCAAAGGGGAGTGAATTCAAGCCAGAGCAGCAAACTAGTCCACCACGCAGTTAGTATTGATGAGTTCGAGAATGGGTGGGCTTGCATGTTGGAGAAATATGGGCTACAAAAAAATGCATTCCTGACCCAGCTGTATGAGGTGAGGGGGAAGTGGGCAAAGCCATAATTTATGGGTGTATTCTGTGCGAAAATGACAAGCACGCAACGAAGCGAGAGTGCAAACCACCTTCTGAAAGGATATGTGCCACTGGGGTGCCCCATGCACTTGTTCATCAGGCAATATGAGAAGATGCAATTTGACCGCGATTCCGAAGAAAGTTACCAAGAGAAAAGGACAAAACTGGTGAGATGCAATTGGTCCCTATAACATAAGAAACAACTGTGATTAACGAATACTAAAAATATTTTGTTATATGATCATCATTTGCATGGTGGGGTTGTCCTGAAGCAAAATATCCCAATTGAGGTACATGCGTCGGAGGTGTACATCAGGACAATGTTTGAGAAATTTGGTGAAGTGTTGTATGGATGTGGATCTTATGACCTAATAGAAGTCAAGCCACGCTTGGAGTACATTGCTAGGCACATCAAATTTCAGTCAAAGGAAAAATGGTGCAAGAACGAGTTTGTGATCACTGTGAGCGAGGCAGCCGACGAGTTCAAGTGTGAGTGTGGGACGTCTGAGCACTATGGAATGGTGTGCAGCCATGCACTTAAGGTGAGTTATCGCACATCCTCTTCCTTAATTGCAATATTTTTTCTAAAAATCGCGGCAAGCTCCCTACATTTGCTATAGATAGTTTTAAAAGCACCGGAATAATGACTCTATTTTTCATGGATGCTGGTTTTTAGGTGATGATACACCTAAAACTGCGTGAGCTCCCTGTGAAGCATGTGCTGAAGCGATGGACAAAAGACGCGACAGATATACTGCCGCCAGAGTATTTGCGCTACCAAAAGGATCATGGGCCGCTCAAGTATTCCTCTCGCCGACACAACACTTTATACCTCTTGGCGCTGGATGTTGTTAAGTTAGGTGACAGCAATGTGGAAGCATATGCTCTTGCTGAGGAAAAACTGCGACATGTCAAAGTGTAGCTGGAGCCAGTTGCTGCTGTGAGGGATGGACTTGGGTTGTTTGATAAGGAGCTGGCCGCAGATTCAGCGGGTTCCGGCGTTGGTAACAAGCAGCACTTTGGTCGACCTGAGTCTAAGCACACCATTTCACAGGGATCGGATGTGTTCCCAGCTGCATCAAAGAAGCGGCCGGCTGGGCGCCCTACAACCAGCCGTGACAAGGCTCCATATGAACAACCATCAAAGAGGACTAGGTTTTGTTCAATATGCAGACTTCAGGGGCACAAGAGCACGACATGCCCTGCAAGGGGTGATGTGCCAAAGGCGCCCCGGAAATCTCCTCGCTGCTCAAAATGTGGTTTGACCGGGCATAGGAAGAACACATGCAGCAACCCCCCGAAAGTATGAAAATTCAGAAATTTTAGTGTTTTTTTCGTTGTTATCCTGATGGTATGCATTTGTCTATGTGACCCCTCTGCTGTTAGAAGCCATACCTAATTTGAACATCTAGAAAAGCGAGGGTCGTGCACTGTGTCTGGCACTATCTGTTTGCTTATGATGTCGACTCATCTCAGGCTGTTGACACATTTGTTTAATTTCCTGTCTTAAGTCAATTAGAAAAAAATCGTGTGTTGTGGGCAAGCTATTAAGATTCTCATTAATATTTCATATCTTTCAATGTTGACAAAATTGTTAAATTTTTTGTTTGAAGTCAGTTGGAAAAAAGATTGTTTGATGCGCATAATATTGTCTCACATTGTGAGTTAACCTTGGTCAAAAAAAATCATTCTCTTCGTTGCCCCCCCCCCCCTCCCCCGCCGCGCAAAAATGACGGGAAAAGAAGGTTGTACGTATGAATGATGAAAAATTGTGCTGCAAAAGCAGTGAAAGCCGAAAACAATACAAAGAAATAAATTGATGTGCTCAAGAAAAACTCCCACTGTGTTGAAAAAAAAAGAAATAATTGAACAAGGGTGGCAAAAAAAACGATGCAATGCAAGCTTGTTGTGCAAATGATGCATGCATGGGCCGTATGTGTGTCGTTGGGGGCATGCTTCGATGGGCCGGAGTGCACTTTCGGCCACTGGGTTGAAAAATTCCCATCAGTGGATGCATAGTCTGTCTGCGGCTTTGCGGTCTTGCGAGAAAAAATAAAGTAAATATAAGTTATTGCGGATTGCCTGCTGGCAATAACCAGGCATGCATCTCCTGCATGCTTCTGACCGGCCATCTGGGTGAGCCATGTGGTGCTCTTCGTCAGTGAGTGTTTTTCAGGTGGTGGTAGAAAAAACTCACCTGCCAAAAATGGCGGCGTGCTTTACCCACGCCGACGCAGTGTGGGCACGGGAGCGTTTCAGCTCGATTTCAAAAATAAAAAGTGTTATATCTTTGTTGTTCTTTTGCCATTAAATTAAATAATATGTTTTTTTAGACTGTGTGTTTGCGGCGTGTTCGATTTTCAATATATTTGAGCCCGAAACAAAGGGATTGACGAAAAAATGTTTTATTTTCGCTTTGACGTATTACATGAAGCAGTGGCGATGGGAGACCGGTGGAAATCACTATCGTCGGAGGGGGAAACCGCTCCCTTGGGGTCCGTTCCAGCCAGTACCACTCAAGGCGGTGCCACCGGACCATGGGAGCCACTCACCAACTGGCTGGCGGACACAGGTGCCGAAAGGATTCTGACACGTGTGGATCTCCTGCTGGATTGCGATCGAGCTACTGCGCATATGCCTTTCCTCTATGGATGCTACCTTTACCATTAACAGTGGATTCCTCCCTTGGGATGACAGCTACAGGTAGTTCAATGCGTGCTGCCGCGTCGCTGCGGCGACAGACCAGCGGCACCGGACAGTACATTGAAGCAAGTGGGATAGGTGTGCTGACAGGTGAGTTGTGCGTCGGGCAATGCCCGTGCTCTCAATGCTGATCGCGACAGGCATGGCATGATGTCGCGTAAGAGAGAGCACGCATGCATGTGGTGGCCGCTGCGTGCCAACCATTTTCCTCGAAACGTCATTGGAAAAGAAGGAAAAATACAAATAATTTTTTTCTTTAAATCAAGTGAAAAAAAATGTAATTTATACTTTTTTTGCTTAGGGCCATGCCTCATAGTTTTACTTATTTGGGGGTCCGCGTTTAAGGTTTAATGGTTCGGGGTTCCCGGGTCATGATGGGTTAGTGTTCGTACTTAAACGTAAAAAAAGGTTACGCTTATACAATTTATGTTTTTTTTCTTGGGTTTTTAACTCCTGCAGCTGGTTTCAAACCCGCTTCCTCATATCTTTGTCAACATGATTATCACTACTCAATGAAGACCCATCCGATTTAAAAAGTTAATTGACCAGTAAATCAATACTTATCGTACGAGGAAAAAAAACTGAGGATACATATTCAACGCGTTAAATGGTTAGGGTATTTTGTTTCTGCGGCTGGCTCCAAATCCGCTTTCTCGTATCTTGGTTAACAGTACTGTCACCATTCAAAAAAAACAACCGACTAAAAACAATTTACTGCATAATTAAACGCTAGTTATCAGGGTGAGCGGAGAAAAAAACGAATAACGCCTATACATCGCATTTATATGCCAGGCCGATTCAAAAATGTCGTGTCATACCGATAAAAATGGTCCGACGGAACCGATTAAGTGGTGTGTTAGACGAATTTAGGGACGGGAGGGGCTGGAATGATCATTTTGTGCCACATTATGGTGGGCGTGGGGAAAGCGATGGTTATTTGGCCCATAAACCCTACCAGCCCCTCCCGTCCATAAATAACAAGAGCTTAGCCTTCCACCTGCTGCCTACTACTAATCGGATCCGATCCAGCCCTCTTCGGCGCGCCGCCACTTCCCCCTCCTTCATTGTGTGTAGCCGCTTTATATTCTCCCTCTATGTGCCTATACTTCCGATCAACCTTCGGGACATGCAACCTCTGGTTTTAGGTTTTAGAGCTACGATTTATGGTGTGGGTAGCTAGCTGCGTGGGTTTATGGTTTAGTAGCTAGTGGTGAGTTAGACCAATTCCCAGTTGTCACTCCGGAATGATCATTTTGTGCCACATTATGGTGGGCATGTAGGAAAAACGGTAGACTGGTTGTTTGGCCCATAAACCCTCCTAGCCCCTCCCGTCCATAAATAACAAGAGCTTAGCCTTCCACCTGCTGCCTACTAAAAATCTGATCCGATCCAGCCCTCTTCGGCGCGCCGCCACTTCCCCCTCCTTCATTGTGTGTCGCCGCTTTATATTCTCCCTCTATGTGCCTCTACTTTCGATCCACCTTCGCGACATGCAACATCCGGTTTTAGGTTTTAGAGCTACAATTTATGGTTTTAGTAGCTAGTTGCGTGGGTTCATGGTTTAGTAGCTAGTGGTCACTCCGGAATGACCATTTTTTGCCACATTATGGTGGGCGTAGGGAACAACGATAGACTGGATATTTGGCGCATAAACCCTCCCAGCCCCTCTCGTCCCTAAATAACAAGAGCTTAGCCCTCCACCTGTTGCGTACTACTAATCTGATCCGATCCAGCCCTCTTTGGCGCGCCGCCACTTCCCCCTCATTCCTTGTGTGTCGCCGCTTTCTATTGTCCCTCTGTGTGCCTCTACTTCTGATCCACCTTCACAAAATGCAAACTCTGGTTTTAGGTTTTGGAGCTACGAGTTATGGTTTTAGTAGCTAGTTGCGTGGGTTTTTGGTTTAGAGTTTGGGTTTTTGCTCGTTAACAGACTATGGCTTGTTATTAGATATTGGGGCGGTACTTGTAACTGGCAATGGTGATGTAATTGTTTTTATCCATTGACATTCCATCGAGATGTGTGTGTTGGGTGAGGAAACGGCATTCCACGGGGAAGTTGGTTGACCGTGCCACGGGTGTATGCGATTTACGAAAAGGGCGAAGATCGGACCGGCGTATTTTGGAAAAGAAACAAAAAATGTGGTCAAACTTGGCACGCGGTGGCTATGTGTACACGATGCCTTCGTGAGCTGTTTTATGGAGTGTTGATGTTCTAACATGGTGGTGATGTCCTCTCTAGTGGGACATTGCTCTTTTCAGAGATCTTGGCGCTTTCGATAATTAAATTTGCAAAGGACCAGCGCATGAGTGAAGTGGTTCACAAGCATTTTTATCTTGTAATCCATGTCGAGGGGTTAACAGGATTAACTTTTGAAAGGTTTAGCATTTAATATTTGCGGCCATAGATTAAGGTTTCAGCGGTTAGGGTGTGTGTTCACTGTTTAATGGTTCAGGGTATTTTAGGTAGGATTCACTAGTGTTTATGGGTAATCCAAAAAAAAGGCTGCATGCACACTGTTTATCCTTGTTTCTGATGGTTAGGGTTTTAATTTCTGCAGTTGGTTCCAAAATTGCTTTATTGTACCTTGGTCAACATTACTATCACCGTGCAAACAAAAACACCCGATTAAAAAACAGTTTACTGGACAATTAACCGCTAATGATTAGGTGGGCGAAGGAAAAACGAATAACGCCTATTCGTCACATTGATATACTAGGCCGATTCAAAGATGTCGTGTTGTACCGATTAAAACGTCCGATGGAACCAAGTAAGTGGTGTGTTAGACCAATTTCAAGCTGTCGGTCCAGATTAAATCATTTTGTGCCACATTATGATGGGCGTAGGAAAAATTGATAGACTGGTTATTTGGCCCATAAACCACGCAAACGCTTCTGGAGTCCAAAATGGCTACGGTTTAGCCTTCCACCTTCTGCCTCCTGCAATTATGGCTATTCATCGCATTTATATGCTAGGCCGATTCAAAAATGTCGTGTCATACCGATAAAAATGGTCCGACGGAACCGAGTAAGTGGTGTGTTAGACGAATTTAGGGACGGGAGGGGCTGGAATGATCATTTTGTGCCACATTATGGTGGGCGTGGGGAGAAGCGATGGTTATTTGGCCCATAAACCCTACCAGCCCGTCCCGTCCCTAAATAACTAGAGCTTAGCCTTCCACCTGCTGCCTACTACTAATCTGATCCGATCCAGCCCTCTTCGGTGCGCCGCCACTTCCCCCTCCTTCCTTGTGTGTCACCACTTTCTATTCTCCATCTATGTGCCTCTACTTCCGATCCACCTTCGGGACATGCAACCTCTGGTTTTAGGTTTTAGAGCTACGATTTATGGTGTGGCTAGCTAGTTGCGTGGGTTTATGGTTTACTAGCTAGTGGTGAGATAGACCAATTTTCCAGTTGTCACTCCGGAATGATCATTTTGTGCCACATTATGGTGGGCGTGTAGGAAAAGCGATAGACTGGTTGTTTGGCCCATAAACCGTCCCAGCCCCTCCCATCCATAAATAACAAGAGCTTAGCCTTCCACCTGCTGCCTACTAATAATCTGATCCGATCCAGCCCTCTTCGGCGCGCCGCCGCTTCCCCCTCCTTCCTTGTGTGTCGCCGCTTTATATTCTCCCTCTATGTGCCTCTACTTCCGATCCACCTTCACAACATGCAACCTCCGGTTTTAGGTTTTGGAGCTACAATTTATGGTTTTAGTAGCTTGTTGCGTGGGTTCATGGTTTAGTAGCTAGTGGTGAGTTAGATCAATTCCCCGGTTTGTCACTCCGGAATGACCATTTTGTGCCACATTATGGTGGGCGTAGGGAAAAGCGATAGACTGGATATTTGGCCCACAAACCATCCCAGCCCCTCCCGTCCCTAAATAACAAGACCTTAGCCTTGTTTTCTGATGGTTAGGGTTTTAATTTCTGTAGCTGGTTCCGAAATCGCTTTATTCTACCTTGGTCAACATTACTATCATCGTGCAAACAGAAACACCCGATTAAAAAATAGTTCTGGACAATTAACCGCTAGTGATTGGGTGGGCGAATGAAAAACGAATAACGCCTATTCGTCACATTGATATACCAGGCCGATTCAAAGATGCCGTGTTGTACCGATTAAAACCTCCAACGGAACCACGTAAGTGGTGTGTTAGACCAATTTCAAGTTGTCGGTCCAGATTAAACCATTTTGTGCCACATTATGGTGGGCGTAGGAAAAATTGATTGACTGGTTATTTGGCCCATAAACCACACAAACGCTTCTGGAGTCCAAATGGCTACGGTTTAGCCTTCCACCTGCTGCCTCCTGCTATTATGGTTCCCTCTTGATGACCTAGGTAGTGGCTGGGCAGGTCCTCATCGACGCACCACCGCTTTCCCTTCTCCCTCTGTGTGCTTCTAATTCCCATCAACCTTCACGACCTGCCACCCGCTAGTTCGACGGTTTAGAGGTACGGTTTAGGGTTTTAGTATCTAGATGCGTGGGTTTAGGGATTTGTTCTCGCGTTAGCTGGCTATGGCTTATTGTTAGATATTGTGCCGGTTAACGGGATTGTGACTAGTAAAAAAGAGAATGATAAACCAGAGGAGTACAAGCTGGTTTGTCGCAAAAAATTGGACAAGGCGTTTCTCTAGCTAGACATGGAGGGGGGTGTGGGAAAAAATGTGTGCGGGCAAAAAATGAAAAACGGGAAGAATGTAACTGTGGAAATCAAAGCATACCTCGTAAAAAAGGGTAAAACAATGATGTGCGTCCAAAAAATTTATTTTTTTAATACATATATAATGTGAAAATTATTCTCAAATGGTCACCGGATGGATAATTTTTGGTACAGCGGACGTATGGCATAGCTGCAAATCCTCTCTAGTCCAAATTTTCTCGTGAGAGTATTTGGGTCTCTGCGCCGGACACACGCAGTAATTAAAGATGCTCCACCGGTCTTTGGACTTTGGGTGTGCTCAGCTGACCGAGTAGATGAGAAACATCACTTGCCGTGTCGTCTGTTATGGCCGCCCGTCGATGTGATTTGTACTGCGCACTCGATGGATGCCTATGGCGGCTAAACTAGATGTAGCTGCTGAGCTGAAGTGACAAGGCATGAGAATTGACCATGGGAGGCTGTGAACATGTGCTCCAGGGCGGAGACGCGTGCGACACGGTAGCTGAGTAAAATCTTTCCATGGATTTGCCATGAATGGGGGGTATCGATTTACTCCAAAACTGGTATGCACTGCGAGTGGCAGGTTTGGTTAGGTGAGCTATAAGTATGTGCTTCGTGACATGCCCGGCTGGAAAATTTGAATATTTGCTAAGCAAGATATGTATACGTCACCCCCCTCATTCAAAATTTTTTGAAATTTGTTTGGGAGGGAAAGCGATGGTTCCAAGGGTTTTCCAGTCGCCTACATAAGTGGGTGGATGCCCGAGCAAACAGCAACTCAAACCAGAAAGCTCTCGCTTAGCGTCTCAACCAGATCGACTTGCAAAAACCGCGCTCAGCTCCAAGCAAAGGCATGTCTCCTCCCCATGCTGATCGTAGCGCTACATCCGGCGTAACGGCTGTCTCCGATGTTAGCCTGACCGAGCAAGAGGTTAGTCTTGTCTGATTTAGGCGAGTTTTTTTTTTCAAGACGACCGGATTAACATGTAGATGTGGCATCTATATGAAGGGTTTGGGCGAACATGCGTCGAGTGGCGTGGTTCTGGGAGCGGAAAACAGCGCGTCAGCTGCAACAGACATCAATGGCATCGTCCATGGCAACACCACTCTGCCCCTAGTACGGTCTATGTTCCGAAAACATTGTTATTCCCTTGCCTTTTCGTTGTTTTTTGCATGAGCGATAAGGATTGATGTTTTTCCATTTGCGCCTACATGCAGGTGGGCTGAAGATGCTAATCCTGTTGAAGGGTACGGTGACTTCAACCCCATGGTCATGCTGATCGAGACTGCTCCTATAGAAAGTTGTGCGTCGAGCGGTGCGTGCTCGCGGGTCGGTGACGCCCGGCCGGGTTCCTGTTGCGAAGATGAAGAAGTGACGAGCCCCCCGCTCAAAAAATCCAGGCTGGTTTGACATTAGTCGTCTAGGTATAATTAGTGAGCGGTTGAAGTCTGTGTTTGGTGTGCTTAGTCAGTCGCGTGTGTGTTGGCAGTTTCTAGTGTGAGCAAAAAATCATTCAGCATGTACTACGTATTCAACTACTCGTTGCCACTTCCAATCAAAAGAACTGTTCGACCAATCAGCCCTCAACCTTGCTATTTTTGGATGTTTTTCTTTTGTGTTGTGTGATGTGCGGCCTCCAAAAATCGGTGATCCTCCCTCGTATCCCATGCATGGCTGGTTGATCGACGTGCGTGTTCACTGCTCCCTGCTGATGAAACTGTTAGTGTAATGACCTAGCTGCTCTGAGGCCATTCAGTTTGTATTGCATCCATCGTTACTTTCCTAATTACCATGCACCATGCGTTAAAAAAGAAGGGAGACGCATGCCGCATGTGTTTTGGGCCGCAAAGAAACAAAACGAAAAATTAGATTACGTAAACGAGTAAGCAAGAATGCTTAAAAAATGAGTGGGCGATCACAGCTCACTGATCGATGTGCCTGCAAATGTCCTGCCACCGCAGCGTGGTTTAATGAGAAGGTATCGAACCATTAGAGAAAATGAAAACAAAGATACTGCCTCTCTCCCCCTGGTGCGTGTGGCTGGCCAGTGGGACCATCATGAGTGCGAGGGGGGTCATAAAAGGCGGGCGGCTGGCTTGTTCTCCTCTCACACGCCATTCCCCCCTCACCACTCCTCCCTCCACTCGCTTCTGCTCTAGTTTCCTTCCTCTTCCACCACCATCGCATCCAGAGACACGGAGTGATTCAAAACCAGGTAGCGTTGAAGAAGACGACCAGTGGTGGCCCGAGGTGAGCCTCCTTCTCCTCACGAACTTTGCAATCCCATGCATTTTCGCTCCCTGCGCTAGATCTGTACTCCCTCTTTTCTTGTTTTCCTACCTTAATGTTGCCGTCTCTGCCTTGTGAAACAGAGCCACACTCCGATGAAGCGTTCACGCAGTTCATTGCGGCAGCAGGCCCGGGAAGCCGCTGCCATGCGGCTGCTGACCTCATACTCGACGCCACCCATGCCGACAACTGGAGCGGGAGCGGCGGCGAGGTGTGTTGCCAGAGGGACGCACATTCAGAGTTCGTACGCCCCGCAAAACCTCATCGGGGCGACCAACAACTGGAGCAGTGAGCGCATGAACCTTCTTCGTAGAACTGGTTTGGGTGGGCTTCTTCAACTTAGGCATGTAGGGAATGTTGATAGGCAGCGTGCACTCTGGCTCTTGTCACACATAGACCCCGACACTATGTTGCTAGATGCAGGGGATGATGTGTTTGTGCCAATAGATGCTCGCGCGTGTGCTAGAGTCCTAGGTTTGGAGGAAGGCGGCATATGCATCCCGTTGGGTAAGCCACCGAGCAGGCCTGCAGTCTTGACTAGGGTTCATGCTCTTCTTAGCACGGGTATAGCTAGATCAAGCAATGTTCCGGCCCAGAGGGTGTTAGCTATCCTAGAGGAGGCCATGGTTGGGGAGGTAGATGCTACAAGGGAACGGAAGCTGTTGGCAGCATACACACTGTATGCCGGTGCAGTCTTCCTAGCCCCACGACCAACCTCGGCTCGTGTTCCAGATGAGTTGCTTCCTGTTGTTGAAAACCCAGACCGTATAGCCGAGTTTGACTTCTGTAACCTGGTTGTGGACGTCCTCCATGAGGGTGCGAGGGCAATCAGGGAAGCGCTGCCGCACCACCCGAGTAATGTTGTGCTTCCGGGATGCCTCATGGTCCCCCTGGTGCGTACAAGTTTTACTTCTCCTGTACTACAACCAGCAAAAAAATTACTATCTATTCTCATGAGTGATACTGCTTCTTTTGGCATGGCTGTCCTCTTTTGCAGTTGCTCTTCTTGGACGCCAAGGAGCATGGTGTTGACGCCCTTGAGAGCCTTCCTGGGCCACGAATCGCCATTTATGGATCTTCACTGATGAAAACCATGTTGGCCAAGCACTTCCCGACTCATTTTTTCCTTGGCGGCATGCTTGCGGTAAGGGGAAAGTCATCTTGTGATGTGCTGAGCATTTTTTGTGGGAGTTTTCTTTTGCTAATAGAATGATGGATGTGCAGATTGGGGGCGACGAAGCAGCCCAAAACCCTTTGCCTCGGCCCCATGCTGCCCCAGCATCGCCAGACTTGGGTGCTGGGTCATCCTCACACCCTGCTGATGGAGCAAGTGATGCTCGTCGTAGGCTCAACGCGCAGTTAGTTCATATTCCACCCACCGCGCCTTGTTCCCCGTCTGCCAGTGATTGATGTGCTTGTGAAACTTATTTATCATGCGAGATTGGTTTCCCTGACTCTCACATCGCCTTGATTGGATTTCCTTGACACAGATCACCCGCGCTGCGGCTGCGGCCTTGTCTCTGACTTTGGAAAGAACTAAGCTTGGTGATGATAAAGATTTAGAGTGCATGCAAGAATCATTCCGCATACTAGATCTCCAGAAGAAAGCAAAGATGGAGGAGATAGCGAACATGGCGAGCGAGCGACGCCAAAAAGAACTGGAAGAGATGCTTGACATGTTTGTGGCTGAAATATTGCACTTATTGTCATACGGCCCTGGTACAAATGGTGCAGAATGCTGGAGGAATGCTTCTGAGAGGTTCTTGTCGCTCCCTCCAGGGGATCAAGGTCTGTGATCTGTGGATTTTGTTCTAGTTTTTTCAATATCTGTGTTGCATCTTAGATAAAAATAGCTGTAAGTTTCCATTGCTGAAAAATATATTTCTTTTAGTGTGGTAGCAGGGTGACAGGGCGTTTGTAGAACTTTTCTTGTGCAATCTAAAACAGGGAAAAAGGGAATAAAAGAAAAATAAACAAAAACATGCATGGTGCCATTTTGCTGACGAGCACAACAAATACTGTCAACCTATGACGAGCACAACAAATCGCCTTCCTTTGCATCCTAGTGATATTTCACATGCTTGTTGTTTTGTAGGGAGAGAGGACATGGTTGCTATGGCACGCACAACAGCATCTGCTATACAGAGGACGGCAATCAGCAACTTAAACATCCAGACAGGTTAGATGTTTTTGCCCTTCATTACCTGAATGAATTTCATTTCTATTTTGCAACATCGCATAGCTGGGCTGACCTAACACGCCATTGGTGTTCTTCCTATTTCTCCAGGCGCACACATTGAATCAGGCATGGAAGGCAACAATGGCGAGCCGGGAGCACCTACTAGTGAGGGTACTATCTATGTACATCACTGGTCCCAGTTTTCGATATAAACTATTGGCATGGGGGGGATGCAAGAATATTTATGGGAAAATACTAAAAAAATGCATATTTTGGGGTATGAAAATGATCATGCATAAGACATGAATGTTGGCTGTATTGCATAACTTGACATCAACTCTGTGTGCTTTTGAACTGCATCCAGCGGCGCATGACGGACATGCTAATGCTGGGGTTGGCGTGGAAGCCGGCAATGGTGAGCCTGCGTTGGTTTCAGTCGAAGGTGAACTTTCATCTAGATTTGCGTCACATGTTGCCGCCATTTATAGATTGTTTAGATAGACAAAAATGTGACCAGACATTGATTCCTTGCCAGCTACAAGCAGATGGTGTCAAATGTATGTCCAAAGATGGTATCATGTAAAAAAACTGCCCAGATCGCATCTGGCCTTGTGATGTGCATTATTTTCGGTTGCATTCTGCTGCAACTATGGCCAGTGATGAAAAAATGTATCTTTTTTGTTTCAGCTTCCCGTTTGTAAAAATTAAGGCTTACTTTGCCTGACGCATTAGTATTGGTCGCATTCTGCTGCAACTATGGTCAGTGGTGAAAAAATATATCTCTTTTGTGTTTCAGCATCTGGCGGCAGCAACCATCATGGTGGGAGTGCAGTGCAGGCACCCATGCCTCTGGCCTTTAGGCGTCCGTCAACTGAATATAGCAGCGATGATAGTTCTTCAGGTTATAAACCATCGATACTAGACGAGATGTCTAAGCAAACATTTTTTGCATAGATTGCGATATCCTATTTTCTAAAAAATGCAGATGATACTACAAGCAGCAGTGATGATGATATTGTTGATGTGGACGACAGTGATCTCTCCGGGAATGCAAACTACCATCAGATTTCTTCAAATGATGAAACTCCTCGCCAGATCAGACGGCTGTCAGCTAACAGTCCAAGACGCAACCTAGCAATTGGTGGGCCAAGCTTTGATGAATCACCAGGTAAAGGGCATTGCTTGGTTGGTATGCTAAAGCAACATTTCAAGAGAACTTGCTGCAACAGCAAAAAACCATAGATTTATTTACTGGTATGCGTTTGTTTGCAGCACCTGCTGTGGCTGGTCCTGGAGTTCAAGCTCCATTGGATGTAGCTCCTGCTGTTGCTGCTCCTGCTCAACCAGACAATGTAGCTTTTGGGTTGTCCCCATTCCAGCTTGGTGTGGCCCATGATGAGCCAGTTGCATTTCGTTGGGTCAATTTCTATCAGGAAGCATTGGCTTGCCACAATGATGAGTTGTTCATGTAAGTTCTCGCTGCACATATCATAATGATCCAGCCTTACAACCAAGGATTGGAAAAAATGCATCTAAATAATCCTGAAAAACAACATAATTCTTGTTATTGACGCCCATATTTGTGTCTGGCAGGGACTGGTTTATGCATAACATGCTGTGGGAACTATTTATTGATGGTACAAAGATGGTGCAGAGTTTCCGCGAAAATGGAACCATGACTTACTACACAGTAGACGCTGGCATTAGGATGTTCAATGAGAAGGAAGTTGATATGATGCAAGGAACAGGGCAGCCTGTGTGGCGCTGTTTGACATTGGCTAACTTTGCGGTTAGTTTCATCAAACAATAAACTTGTTGTTGTTCTTATACTAGGCTACTCCTAAAAGAATTTCTATGCATGTTGCTATTGTCTTCAGGTTCAATTCCTCACACTCCAGGAGAGTATGATATGGAAACTGCTGTTAGTATGTTCCTGCCAGAGAAACTGGCATACTCTGTCAAGATGTGCCGCCTGGTGAGCGCCTGCAATCTACTTTCTCATGTTTGCTGTTCTGTGCTTGTAAATCAAGTCATACTAGGTTGGCCGCTATTTCTCACTAATTCACTACTTGGTTTCGTTGTTTGTTGTTTTGTAGATAATGGCACCTGTGTTGCTGGAAGATTCAAGGGCATGGTGCCTGTACACGTTCGATAGGCTAGGAAAAGTACTGACAGTACTTGACCCAGTTCATAATCTCCAGGATATAGACATGTTGGCTAGGCTCCATGCTCAAAATGCAGAGCTGTTGCTCGAAGGACTCAAGCTGGTTGGCCAAACGCTGGCAGATGGGTTCACTATCAACAGGGCTAAATGGGACATTGAGTACAACCAGGGGATGCATGTCCCTTGCTCTATGTGAGTGCATACTCCTCTGTTCTATTGTTTGATGCAAGACATGCTGGTAGATTAACAACCCTTCTTTCCTGTAATTTTGTCATGGTTTCAGAGAGGAGTCCGGGATTTACATCTTCCACTATGCCAAGTTCTTCACTGGAGAACACCTTGTAGAAGACATCGATGACGTATGCCTCCGTTTGCAGATTGTTTGTTTTACCTTCCATCTTGATTTCACAACAACATTTTCCCCTAATTTGTCTTGTCTTGTTTCGATGCGGCAACTAACAGGATGGCCTGGTCGTTCTGCGCAAAAGGATGTTTTACGACGTGATGTTGACAAGGGGCAACGTTGGCAAGAAGCCTGGCTTTATGCTAACCGGCTGATCGTCCCGAGTTGAAATCTGGACTTGAATAAAATTGGTGCGAACATTTTGCACATCGGCCTGCCTGGAAAGAGTGAGCTTTCCTGAGTAAGGTTGCTCGACTAGTGTGGCTGATTTGTCTTCAATGCAACCTGCGGAAGCACATCTATCCCCCATTTATGCAAGCTTGTATTAAAGACCAGACATATTAGTAGTAATTGTGCCTGCTGAACACTAGTTTAAGAACTCCCCGTTTGTAATATTTGAGGCTTACCTTGCCTGCCGCATTCTCAACTTATCGCTTGAACTACTGGTGTGTAATGTCTTGGACATCCATATGATGCCTTAAAATTATATTATCAGGTATCTGAATTGCCTAGGGTTATGCCAAAGGGTGCCTTTCATGCGAATGCATGTGAGTTGATCAGTCAAATCTAACGGAAAAACTAGAGATTTTCAAAACGAAAACATACCTATCTTATCTTGGACAGTATATGGGACAGGATGTTTGGCCATGCAAAGGGCAGTGGAAGTGTGTGATGACCATTTGTAACATTTTTTAGATGGATGGACAAGTGAAGCAAAATCGGTGACCATGGCGCAACACTTCTGGTATATAGGATGTCAACAAGTGCAGCACACTTCTACACCTATAAGTTTTCCTCACAAATAATTTCCATTGGTACAAGTTATATTTAGGTGGTTATTTTAGTGCAAGTGTATTGCGAAGGGAACATCGCGTGTTTTGTTCAGAACACTCGAAGGGAACATCGCGTCGTTGTGATGGAGGCAAACATGGAATTGACAACCAAAAACATTTACCTTAAAAGGTGTTGCGGCTTCCAATATGCTCATCAATTGCTGAAGAAAATTACTGAAAACTTTGTGATAAACATGTAAATTGGGAGAAAAAGGTAAAGTAAAATAAATAATAAAATAGTTTATTTTGGACATTGACGAAGGTTTCCCATTATAGGCAAAAAAGTCAAGACAAATTGAGCAACCTCAACGTAGAACCAGCGGCGGATGATTTACCGGAAAAGGGGTTTCGATGCCGAGCTCAAATGCTCCATGTTGAGAATAATTAGTAAAAAAATTATAGTACAACGTCGGTATCAAAGGGGAAATAGAGCGATTTTCCAATTTAAAAAGCTGCTTTATGGACGGTGATGAAGGAATTTCATTGGTGGCAATTTTTGTTTTTAATAAAACAATGACACTCGCCTCCAATTCCCAGGCTCGAATGCTCATTGGGGTAGAAAAGTAAGTTTGTGATAAACATGGGAATTGGGAGAATAATAGTAAAGTAAAATAAATAATAAGATAGTTTATTTTGGTCATGGTCGAAAGTTTACCATTATGGGCAAAACATTCAAGAAAATTCCTAGGCTGTGATTTGGAAACTTCAGTGGACGTCTAATAGCCAAACATATCAACTAGGGGGGTGCTACAATGTCCTGGTAAAGCAATTGGGTGGATAATCGGATATTTCGGGGTAATCGCCCCTAACACTACAGATGCCAAAAAAGAAGATGGGACCATGTGGCAAATCCAGTAGGACGATAGATGACCGCCGAGACGCGACGCAGCCAAAGACAAATTGAGCAACCTCAACATGGATCGTATGCTCCACCGCAGCAGAGAACCAACGACGAAGAATTTACCGGGATAGGAATTTCGATCCCGAGCTCAAATGCTCACTGATGTGAATAATTAGTAAAAAAAACATGGTGGTAAACATTGGAATCGAGGGGGAAAACATTTTTCCAAATTAAAAAACTTCTTTTATGGACATTGGTGAAAGATTTTCATTGGTGGCAGAAAAAAAATCTGCTAAAACAATGACACTTGCCTCCAATACGTTCAAATGCTCATTGGTGCAGAAAAAATACTAAAAAAGTTTGTGATAAACATTGGGGTTGGGAAAAAAAGTAAAGTAAAATGACTAATAAAAAAGTTTATTTTGATCATTGACGAAAGTTTCCCATTATGGACCAAATTTCAATAAAATCCCTGGTATGTGATTTGGAAACTTCGGTGGACGTCTAATACCCAAGCATATCAACTAGGGGGGAGGGTGCTACAATGTCCTGGAAAAGCAATTGGGTGGGTAATCAGCGATTTACCGGAAAAGGGATTTCGATCCCGAGCTCAAATGCTACCTGATGTGAATAATTACTAAAAAAGACATTGTGGTAAACATTGGAATCAAGGGGGAAAAGGCGTTTTTCCAAAGAAAAACTTCTTTCATGGACACTGGTGAAAGATTTTCATTGTGGCAACGAAAAATTCTGCTAGAACAATGACATTCGTGGCCCGCCCTCCCCACTTGCAACCCACCCCACGCACAGGGAGCTTCAGCAGGAGCGCAAACATCATGCATTTTGGGCGTGGTGCCGAACCCGCCACTGGATCATGGATATTGACGTTGGAACGCACCACGTACCATACGGAAATTGCGAAAAAAAACAACTAACACAGCGGGTGCAACAAGAATGGTTGCAATAACAAAGTCTGATAATATTAAACTAGTCAAAGTC
>NC_041388.1:277389158-277398378 GCF_002162155.2 Triticum dicoccoides
GGGGTGAGGATGGTAGCAAAGATTTAAAGGTGCGCCAATTTATCATGGATACATGCTGATATGCCGTAAAATCTGTTGTGGTGCCTTCGCGAGGGTGACGCGCGAGTGATCGTAAGCACATTGCATGAAGTCATGCTTAGAGAACATGGAACGAGGTCTTGATGAATTCAAGTACATCCGATGGGACGAGCGAGATGTTGTCCTTTAGTCGCATGACGTCATACAGGAGGGTGTGTCGGTGCAACTCCAAGTTTTCTTGTGAGCAAAAAAAGAAATCCAACAAAAAAACGTTCATGCTGGATGATAAATTGCACGAAAAAATAAATGGCTGCAAAAAGAGTCCTGATTGTGATGGGCGTACCTTGTTTAGTGACTTCACGAGCTTCTCACCATCGAAAAATTTGGATAAGAAAGTCACACAAAGCCCAGATTCCTCGCTGTGCACATAAGACATAAGAAAAAAAGGTTTCAGCTGGACATTTTTTGTACAAAAAATGCATGAAAAAACATGTGTGAATCTGAAAATAATCTACATAGGTGACCGTGCAAGTAGTAAAAGGGAAAAAATAAAAAAACCTAGTAAAATTGTCCTCCATGATCATGGGGAAGTCCCTGGTCCATCTTTCTATTTTGTAGGGCCAGTTGGAGTAGAAGTGCCTCGCACACAAGAACAACCCATCAAGGATTTTCCCGGTTGCGTACTCGTGCAACCTGATGCTTTCGTTGCTGAAACCAGTCGTGCCAACGAGTGGGTCTAGAACGGTAATCTTTTTCTTTGTGAAATCAAAGGCGTATAGGCACCACCCCAATGGTAGAATGGCAGGAGCATAAAACTGTTGAATAAAAAATGAGTAAGTTCAATAAAACATGCGTAAAATTGGGTTAGCTCATCGTATGGGTGGTCAAAAACATGAGAGGTGCCGGGCGTGCCTTTAGGGTTGGTAAGAACACATGTCAGAAAAGAGATGAACTAACCATACGAAAGGATGCAACTTTGAATGACATGGGATCTTGCTTGAATTGTTGCCGGATAGACCTAATTGTTGTTAGCTCTCCATCGGCAATAGCAAAGGTCTTTTTTAGGTCGTAGAGCATGGGACATGCAAAAAAATAAAGAGGAAAACGAAAAAAAGGGGAGTTAGACATAATCAGCTAATAAAGATAAAAATGTTGAGCATTGAAAACCGATGGAGTATATATAAATAAAACTGGCAAGTGGCTGGTCTTACAGCAAAGTCTGGCTCCATGAATTTTTTCCACCTCAGCCCAGGTTCATCGCAGTTTAGCGTTGCGTCGATCTGGCCGAACCGCCGCATAATGACTGCGCACATCTCATGACTGATCGGTTGGCCCTTAATAAGCTGGTCAGCAATGTGTGTCCCGGTCATGTATATTAGCCTTGGACACTTGTGGATGACCCAGACCCTGCATTTAAAAAAAGTGCAAAAAATCTCAATATATAGTGACCGTCTGACGAGCACAATTGGTGATCTGATGCAGATGGACAAGTGTTCCAGAATAGATTGATGTACTACCTAGACAATGTACACTCTGCTGTGCTAGCAAACCAATCCTTTATAGCTGAACATGCAACTGCTGACGGGGCGGATGGCACGGAACCAGCTGACCAAGGATCGCGTGCCATGTTAGCTCCAGCTAGCAGGATTTTCTCATTGTGTTCATAAAAACTCTGGCCAAAAGTAATCGAGCCTTGGCATCCATCTGGGTGTTTGTCTGCATATAAGATTATTAACTCTGATATGATATCACTAGCAAACTGTGCCGCGGCCTTTGATTCAGCGCATGAAGCATCTGGGTTATTGCGGTGCGAATGACTTGTCTTCCCTTTGCTATACGGAGGACAAATATCATTGTCATCTTCAAATGAGGGCTGCTGGATACATATTCTCTTCATGTTTGGTCCACCCGTGCCTGAATCGTATCACATAAAAAAGTGACTATTGTTGATGATTATGGGATGGTATGTAGGAAGGGATACACCAAAAATGGGCCAAGAGAAAACATGACAACTAAACTGTGTATGCCGGATGTAGCTGATCCAACAGAGTGCCGGCTGCTCGATGGTGTTGTACCTAGTTCCTTGCGCTTCCCAGGCACTAGACTGTGGCTATTAGAATGATTTGCCGAGCAAGCTGGTGATTCAGTGGTCGTCGGAAAAGGGAAAATAGATGTCAGGAACACTTACTAGAGCTCAAAAAATGTGTTGGTACTAAACCACTGTATGGAAACCTAAAAAAACAAAACACTTACCATCCGCATGTACTGCAGGCGGCAAGCTAGCACCCAAAGAACGGATTGGTGGGACATTGATAGGGGTATGTGATGCACCTATATGATCATTTGGGCAACATGAAACTGGTTAACACAGTTAACGGGTAGAATAATCTATATTTTTAAAAAGGCTAACTGGTTAACACGGTTAATGGGCCGAAAAAGGCTAAAAACAACGTAACAGTACAGGGGTCAATACCAGCAATTGCAATGTCTCGCAATGCATGAGTTTCATGCCCAGGGGTGTTGAAGTTACTCGGTAAAAACCCATCGGCTAAACTAATCATTATCTTGTCTGCAAAAGCAACCATCTCGTCGTGTGATGCCTGCTGCAATTCGAACATGTTGCGCATGACACGGGCATTGTGTTCTCTCAGATAAATTGCTACTGGGTGTGAGAACTGCAGAATAAAACATGGACAGGCAGTTAAAAAAGTAGTGACTGAAAATGATTTGCTGGTCATTATGTTGGATGTTGGGATGAGGGTGCGAAAAATGATTACTTACAAGGCTCGGATACCGGGCACGAAGATGGTTTGCAAAGTCGGCAGGGCCTTTCCTAGCTGTGCCCCGCCTATTTGAGTTGGGTGTCGCGCTTGAATTGTACCTTGTAGCATTTGATTCTGGTGTCCTGAACATGTGGCTCTTCTGACAGAGCAACCGGTTTGGTGAGGGATTCCGCATTATGTAAATGCGAGAGTAACCGACATCGTCAGACCTGAAAGCCTGTTGTTAAGAAAAGTGGTCATCGATTGCATAGTAAGGATGACTCGAAAAACAACTGAGCGGCCCTATCGTCTTGGAAAAAAATAGAAAAAAAATTGCGAGTCCCCAGGCATACCCTGGAGATTGAAAATGCTGGTTCACCACCTTGACTGCAACTGAGCGCCTCTATCATCTTGCGGGTGATGTCATAATCGAAAACACAGACCCTGGGCGTCGAAGGGTCTCGAGGAGTTTGCTGACCCAGGTCCAAATTGTCGAGCACAAAAACCTGATGAGGGGTGATAAGAAAAAATTCAGAACTTCTCTTATCAACATGGACCTATGGTATATCACGACAGAATGCATGTCATTTTCAGAAAAAAATTTTGCAACAAACAAGAAAAATAGGACACATTTCATTTCACCTGTAGGAACAGATGGCAACCACAAGATGTATAGTTGAGTGCCGTGTCTGAAGATCAGTCTTCAGCTTTCGGACAGCGCTTAACAGGTGCTCGATGACAAATTCACACCAATCAAATTGACTAATCTCTAAAGTTGTGCTCAGTGCACCCCAGTAGTCTACGCTGGTGTAGTCATTCTTCGACGAAGGACATAGCAAATGCCCGAAAATAAAAATAACAGCGGCAATTTTAAACATCTCTATGGCGACGCTAGGCGAGTCTTCCTGGATGTCTTTCAATAGTATGGCCTCTGCAGCTTTCAGGCTATGTGTGCCCTTGTCACTAAGCTCTCCTGCAAATTTCTTGTACTCAATGCATGCCTCCGACAAGTCACATGGATATGTTGATATCCTTTTCCCACCTACTGGAAGCCCAAAAACATTGTTGACATCAGCTGCTGTGAACTTGATTGAACGCCCTTCATCTATGGTGATTACGCATGTGTCTGCATCCACCCTCTCCATGAGGAACGAACTGAATTTCAGGTTCAGCTTCGGCAGGGACCTGAGTGACAGCACGCCTTCAAAACCAATCTCTTCTATCAACTTCCTCTTGAACTGTCCAAACTGGGAGAATATGTTGCACGGCTTTTGCACTGAAATCCTAGATGTAACTGCGCCTGGGCCTACGGCGGATGCGAACTCCCAGTTATCTGTGACCTGTAAATCAGACGCCTCTAGGTCTACATTGCTTTCCATGCCGGCCGAAGACGCCGATGTGATGAGGTGCGCACTACAGATTGAACAGAAAATACAAGATGGATCTGGTAAATCAAATGGCTTTCTATAATAATCCGTACTAAACTCGAGCATTTCAATGGATCCCTACTGCTATAGATGAATAGTTTTTGCAACTGCGAGTGTGATACAGAGAGTTGGATTTGCCTTTACATACCTGCCTCATGTTCTTGCTTGAATCCTCACTGCCTCCTCTTCTTGCTTGAATCCTCGACTCGCAGGGCTGAACCCGTTTGCTTAAGTGGCTGGTGCCATGGATACGATGCAAGCTTCAGCGCTGGTGGGGGAGGAAGGAGATGCCGAGATGGCGTGCGGTGAGCGAGGCAGAAAAGCAGGGGAGATGGCTCGCACCGCTCCCTTCTAGTTTCAGCGCGCGTTCTATTTACTGTTGGGTGATGGTGGTTGTGTGCACAGTTGGCGACAGAGTTAACACCCGACCTGACTAGTCAACACAATTTACTACGTCCAGCAAGTAGATATCACCAGTCAAGCAAAAAGTGGGGCCTCTCTCTGACTATGTCAACATTTTTCCGCTGGCCAGACTGATTAGCGTGTCCATCCGATGATGCAGATAATCATACATTGATGAGCTGGTTATTAATTAACATAAACTTGAAGCATACACTGACAAGCTTTTGCATGCTAACTCGATGACCCATTAACGACCTAATCAACAGGCTCAGTGACTCGCAACTAGAACTAGAGGGAAAGGATTACAGTGGATAATTGGAAAACATATGTCTACGATTAGAACGGATAGGGTGCTTGACAGTAGCTCATCACACCCGTGAAAGGATGGTCAGGGTGAAGATCATGTTGATCACCATGAGGCAGATGAAGAGACAGTCGCGGCCTCCCCTGGCCTGTGCTTGCTCAGTCCGCTGCTGCCTGACGATCTCGGGTGCCTGCTCCGGCTGCGTCTGCGTAGCATGTCCAGCCATACCTTGGCTCGAACCTTGGACACCGTATGGGTCTACATACCTCAGGCGAGCTTCCCTCCGCCGAATGATTCCGGCGTAAACATCTTCCCACCTGAACCAGCCGCACTTGTCTGGGCCCTGCTCAGCCCCATACCACAAAAAAAACACAAACAACAATGTGAGACTTCATTTATCGATTTTCCCATGGAACTTCTTGTGGACATTGATGAAAACTTACACTGTCAATCGGGCACTTGTAGAAGCGCCTCCCCTCGTTCGGCCCTTCTTTGCTGCAGATGTTTGTCTCCACCCTGACCTCCTGGCAATCAGGGCACATGATGAGCGGCAGGTGTTGGCGTCTATCTCTGGAACGAACTGAGGAAGAAGAAGCCGCCATTGCTGCGATTCCAAGCTATTCACTGATGAGAGCTGAAAGGAGGAGAAGCATTAGGCTGCTGTTCTCCGGCGGTATAAATAGAGCATTTCCCCAACGGTCTGATCGTCAGACCCAACGTTCGGATTCCAAACGACTAGCTCATCGGCTTATCTCTGAACATGGGAGCGTGAGCTTGCCCATGTTCGTCAGTGAGTGGATTAGCTGCTAGCACTGCATGCACATAATGGGTGGATCGATGGCACGTCTAACTAGCCTGCCATGCATTTTCGTCAGTCCTGGGATGCTACTGCACGAAAATACAGAATACGGTGTGGCATATATCCTTGCCAGCTCGAATACATGTCATTAAATGTGTTGGTGCAGCTGCTAGATGCGATTATAGACGACTAGGATACCGAGCTGCATAGAGCTCGTCCGCCAAACGGCATTTTTGGTTATGGGCTAACTATTTAAATATACAAGGTATGAGATACTTATATGGAACACTTTTTCGCGTGCAAAGGAGATATACCGAACATGTGAGCAAGATCACCTCAGTGTACCGCAAATATTATATTAGAGATATCAGTACTTCTTAGTACTTGTCATGTTGATAAGCTCCATAAAACACACAGATACAAATACATACACAATATTCTATCTTGGCAATCGCACGCACTCTCTCACAATGCACGGCATGCATACTTATACTACGTTGTACATGTGTATGTCATACTTTCTTTGCCTTCAATAATTAGGTCGGACCGGGTCCTGTTGTCGATGATGGGCGACGGTCGGACAGCCTTGTCGCCGTGGACTTCAGCTGCACCTCCGGCCACCGCAGCCGCCCTCCCTCTGGCAGTTGAAGTAGGCGGCGGCGACCGGCGCGCCAAGGCAGTAGCACGCCGCGAAATCCCTGGTGTTGAAGTTGGGGCGCCACCCCGGCGCGTAGATCACCTGCCTCACCGTCTGCCGGAACACGATGAACGCCAGGCGGTGGATCCCCGCCTTGGGCTGCGGGCTCTCGTACGCCACCACCTCAGTTCCTGACACGTTTCATCAGCAGAGTAATAAGAAAACTTAACACATGATTAAACATATACTGCAATAGTACAATGCGAAATCCACATGCATGCATGTTCAATCCTCTTAGTGAACGTGGCAGCAGCTGGTTAGTGCATGCATGGGACTTGTCCATATTAATTTCTGCCAAGTCGCCCGCTTACCATGACTGACATCACCTCCTTCCGGTATGTCCATCACTAACCTGCACAGCAAATGAAAAGGACGCATGAATAATTTATTCTTGATAAACAAGCACGGAGTCTGTGGTAGGAGTATAAAAGAAACGAGACCATCCTAGACTAGCCTTGGAGGCATATTTGTGTTAGGACTTAGGAGTATGATGATGCATCAACTGATACAAGAAATTAGGGTTGACATGGGAAAAAATGAATGGTTGGTTAATGATTAGCTCTAGTTTAGCACGTACGTACCAATGGAGGTACTCCCTTTTGGAAGGGTTGCTTGGACTAGGTGCATCAGGATCCACCATCACCTAGTAACAAAACATGGCAGTAACATATACATGCATCAGAAGGAGCATCAGCAACCACGAGAAGTGTTTTTTCTTTTCTTTCGAAAAGGACGCAATAAGCATCGATTGATGCAATTGGCCGGTGACTCACCAGCGTGTATAGTGATGTTTCATTGCGCCCCCGGGAGCCAGTTATCCGGACGGTCGGCTCCCTGGCCACCTGCGACGGCCTCAGCCCAGACCCACTGGTCATCTCGCGGTTGTTATAGAACAGCCTCAGCACCGCCGAAGCATCAAAGTGGTCGATGATTTCTCCGACGATGTTCCCGACGACCAGCGGATTCCTTGACGTGCTCATCGCCGGCTCGATCGGAAGACTTGTCACCAGCTAGCTAGCTAATTTTCCCGCAAGGAAAATAAAAGCTAGCTAGCTAATTAAGCTCAAATGTGCATGAGAGTTTGCATAGGTGAGCTACGTATTTATATGCTTGAAATGGATACGATACGATCGATTCCTTGCATCGGAATATAAACTTTCTTTAAAGATCCATCTTAATCCTCTGGGCATAGACATATACCAAGTGGAGAGACCATTTCGGAGTGAATAAAATCTTGAGGTAACCATGCCAAATCCAGTTACGGATGCAATGTACAAGTAACGGGGAGACGGAGAAAGGAAGTGCTGACGCCTTAGAAAGGAAGCTCTTTGACCCCCAATGTGATGACAACTCACAGGTAGCTATATACTTAGTTTTCAGGCACGATCGATACCCCAGCAGCAATAGCCTGGACACCATTGTTTTCCCTTCTGCTTTCTCTCTTTTCTCTCTTAATACTAGCTAGCTAGGTGAATCCAGTCATCGTATTGGATTCTTCACGTAAAGTGGATGCGGAGGCAAAGGCGCAAAGCAGATATGGTGGTGTACTTGTTGAGAAGAACATGAGTTCAACAAGTGAATTACGAAAGCAACAAAGTTTATATCCCCATATATTCCTTTTTTCAAGTATCATCCAGGTATGTTCTTTTGTACCAGAGCCTGTTTGATTTTATCAGCTGCCTAGGCCTAGCTATATCTTTTTAGCTACCTCACTGAAGATCTTATGGCTCCCGTGCCAAAATAATGCACCCTACGATAAAACAAGATAGTTCAACTCGAAGTCACTTCTCCTGAAGGTTTTAGCAGCGTCCTATACATATATCGGGAATGAGTTTAACTTGTTTTGTTTTGAATTTATATTTCAGTGCAACTTTGACAATACAATTTTATACTCCATGTTAAATTGTTAATGCAAGAAAATAGTACTCACATTAAGTACAACACCTGACACATTGAGTTAGTAGTTCAGTGGTACATCCTCATTATTCACCATAAATTTTATATCATTTTAAATTTATAAATTTTTGCTCTAATTTCTATAAAATAAGTGATAAATATATGTACATCCCTTTTTGCTAGTTAAATGGAATAGTGGTTCTGATTGTAGTATATGTAGACAAATCTAAGACAAGTTTCTTGGAACGGAGGTAATAGTAGTTATTTTCCTAGGGGATACATAATTCAGAGAGTTTTGCGTGCCTATTCGCTCCGCTGGAAAATGTAAAGCGTATTTTGAGTGTTCAAATTTTCAGTCAACACAATTTATTTCAGACTATTCTTCTTACTGTTAACAAGGTCACAATCACAATAAAGAACTTTGGAAGGTGGCTCCATTGATATCAATTTTGTGTCACATAACCCGTATATAATATTGCATTCAAATGTTGGCTAAGGCGTGGATTTGTTGGATGATCAACATACCGCTTAATTTCAATGGAGAGAGTATAGTTAAGAAAGAACTAAATGAACCTTTTGTGAACCGTGCAAATCATTTCCCTAGTTAATCTCAAAATGTGTTGCCTATCACATGCAAGGTTTAAACTTTCAATAACACACACAAAAATCAGACCTCGCCGAAATATTCAAAATTTGAGATTTCTTTCAGATTCAGATATATTAAAATCGACTTAATTTTAACGAAATTTCACCTACTTTAAAGTTGATTCTTAAGGGCATGTTCAATGCGAAACCTCAAACCGCCGCATACGTCCGGACCGCGCGATCTGGACGCGTGTTGCCATCCAGTGGGCCTGTATCGGTCCGCTCGGCAGTCCGGACATACTTTTTTCTGCAAACCAGTGATAAAATATG
>NC_041388.1:277398637-277418667 GCF_002162155.2 Triticum dicoccoides
GGGTCGCTGGCACGTTCGCTTCTGACTACCCTGGCCCACCCATACCCACCCTCCCTCACACGAGTGTTTTTTCGCTCGGTGCTAGCTACCAGCATTCGTGCCGCTGTGAGCAGCTGCTCCGCAATGACGCCGACCAAGAGCGGACGCGACCTCTCACTGCCGCCGGCATTGAAGCGGCGCGCCAGCCAAGAGAGCTCTGCCTGCTACACGCCCGACTGAACACGCCTCCTCGCATGTCCGACTGAACATGCCTCGTTGCCTGCATTCATTAAAGTCGCGCGTGTGCCGAGGAACCTACTCCGTCCACACGTCCGTTCGTGAGCCGACCGACATTAAACACAACGTCAGTTGGCTCCTCGCGTCCACCGGCTATTTAATGAGGCCAGGCGCCGGGCAAGAAACGCACCACACCTCCGCTCCCCATATCCTCCTTGCATCATATTCTCCACACTATCCATGGCATCCGGCGAGCAGGAAGAGGGGTTCTCCTGCATAAAAGTCAGTTGGGTGGTTTGCCGAGCCCGCCGGATACGAGCTAGAAAACTCACTGCTCAATCTCCCTCGCCGCTCGAAGCCGTCAGTACAAAGAGCGAGGCTGTAGTCTTGCGCACGGAGGATCAAGTGACTGCTCCAAGCTGGCACGTGGTTCAACAAGTCACCGCTCCAAGCTAACTCACGGAGGAGCACGGCGGCATGGGCAAAGATGTTGCCGTGAACAATGTTGTCCCGTACCACTCCTCCCATGCCATCCGCCGTCGCGCCCTGCCGGTGGATAAAAAAGTCGGCATCATGGAAATCAACGAGGCGACTAACACGTCCGCAGCCGCCGCCGACAGGGAGGAAAAGTATATCATGGGAGGCCCCCGCCGCTTGCGTCCCATGAAGGCCCTCGCCGACGTGCACATCCCATACCTTGCCCTCTTCTCATGCCACCATTGTCACCCACCCCAAAAACCAACCCTGATACTTGCTTCATGGAAGCGGACGCCACTCCGATGAGCGGTGCTGCCAAACATAGGGAAGGTATGGGGAAGCAGAGGCTATTCTTCCTCTCTAACTGAAGCATATCCCTCAAGGGCATCCGGCAGTCCGATGAGGAGGCTGCCGAACATGGGGATGACATGTCAGGGAGGGACTGGGGAGGGGGCGGGGCTTCATTTTCTGGGGCTCATGGTCGACCGAAGATGGGGAAGAACGGGCACTGGCAGTCATATTAGTCTAGGTTTAGAGTCTGGTCTAGTAGAAAAGTGTCTAAATGTAAAGAGTTTGTTACGGTTTAGATGAAAAACATCCGGTTTTGTGTAAAAAAAAATGTCCGATTTGTTTGAGTTTAATCGAATTTATTCATTTTCGTTGAATTCATTTGAAATGTAACCGGACATATGTGGATAGCTTTGGATGACCGGCCCCCGCATCCATCTTTGCAGACTGGTCCCCTTGTCCGCGGACGGACGTTGGAGCAAATTTGTGGGCCGGTGTTGGAGATGTCCTAACTATTTTGAATCTGGCATGAAGTTTCGGGGTTACAAACATTGTTGTGCCCGGTCCTTTGTCTCTATGTATATTTAGAAAGATGTCCATTTGGATGGAGCGGGTCCATGACATGCGTACTAGATCACATTTTCATGTTCAGGTTACAATAGCGAACCAATATGTGATTGGATGGTTAGAGGGACGGTAGTATCCAGCCCATCAGGGTTCAAGTCCTAAACTTGATATTAGTGTCGCATTATTCCTAGATTTATTTTAGTCTTCCCGCGATGTTTGTTCAGTGGACGGAGATGTTCCCGTCAACTGCAAGGCGCATGTGATTACTTCGTAAAATCTCAAGATGGTATGCCGGCTCGGTCTTTCAAAAATGCTCATAGAGATAGAATATGCATGCGTTCATTCATAGAGGTAAATGTATGGCTGTGTATGCGAGTGACTTCGATTATACTGTGTTAAAGAATGTTTTGGTTACCCTACTACGTGTCATGTCACGTTGGGTTGAGCATGCATGCGTGCTTTCATAGAGATGAGCGTATGCTTGTGTATGCAGTAACTTTGAACTATATTAAAAAAATGTTCATGTTACAATATTACGTGTCACGTTAGGTTGATTTTTAAGTGCATGACTTATGGGATCATAATTAACCGCTCCCATGAACTAAGCTTATCTTCGTTAGTTAGGTTTCTTATGGCGGAATCAGTGCATTGGATTAAATACTAGACTTGCACATGTGCTACATATTTTGGTCTTCCGACGGCATTCTATCAGTGGTTTCTAAAGAAAATAATTAACCGCTCCCGAAAGATGCAATGTACGTGGCCTGAAAAGAAGAACGTGAGGAAAAGAAAGAGATCGAGACGTGGGTTTGCCTATGATACTCGAAAGAGGCACTTCTAGGATTACCCTGTCCCACTGTAAAGAGTTGTTTGCGCGTTCTAAAAGGCACTTGGTGCTCGTGACAAAATGCTGTGCACCTTTTTCTTCTGAAATATCAAATGTAGTGTACCTTTCGATCCGGTGGACCATTTTTTCTTTTAGCTCCCCGGGTCCATGAAGGTGCAAAGCCCATTCGGCTGCAGATTAGTTTGGCAGGTGCCTAATTTACAGTCAGCATTTCGTATGTCACAATTTCATATTCGACTATATGAATGGTAGAAGGTGAACCGACGAGCTTTGCATAGTTAGGATTTGGGACTCCCTATTGGTCAGGTGCGTGCGTCAGTCCAAATTCTGGAGCGTTAGATTTTCGTTCAACGACCATCAACTAAGCGCACACTGTTCTGTCTTTCTCTCCCGCTCGCTCACAACTCGCACTTGTCGTGGAGTCCATAGCCGTCTGCGGCCTCCCCGTTCAGGCACATGATGTTTAGCAAAAGCGTTAAAAATCAACCAGTCATGCCTCGTATTATTGAGTAAACGTTGGGCCTGAACAAAATTTGAAAGCTTAACTAAAAATTAGTCTAGAGCCATTTTCTCTTTTCGCGCACAAGTAATTGAGAAACTGATGGAATGACAAGTGCAATATGATCTCTAATCGAACGGATCAGTGGATACCTAAGCAACTCCAAGAAATTAGGATATAATGCAAGTTAGACTAGGCAGGGAGTGACATGTGTACTGAATTAAATTCCCTGAAAGGAACTAGTACCCTTGCTACCAAGTTTCCATGGTTAAGAGCAACACGGAGGGTATCATCGATCAATTTGCCTTTGCTACCGTCTCATGGGACTTGAGAGACAATAATTGGGCCAATTAGGTACCAAATCTTCACTTTTCGAGAAGACTAATCTTACCCGGTCTAGTTATACCATCACTACTATATGTCGTCTATGCTAACTAGTCGTCCTGGAAACCACATCCTCTTAGTGCGGATTACCTACGGCAAGAATGAGAATATCTAGATGTTCTTCCGGAACGAATCAGAATTACATGAGTGAGTTGTCGGTGTGAAAGGGGGGCCAACAACTTCCAGTAAAACTTTGAGCTTTCACGAAATGGATATGATTATCAACTGGATATGGAGACGCGTGGCTTCACACATGAAATATACGATAGCCATGTTCGCCTACGAATTCGCGGGAAAAGAAACATTTGACAATACTATTGTAGATCGACTATGATTCAGTGCACATAACCGGGACAAGTGCACTGTGTTCAGTGCTTTTATTTACCCTTTGATCTGATACTATGTACTCCGTAGTTACTTTTGACGTCTGCCAAATCCATGATTATTTTGTACCCATATGCTAATTAACCACGTGCTGTTTGGCTCAGAAACACTCTTACAGCTGGAGACAGTACGGCTCCTAGAGACTAAATGGTCACTGTCTTGGATCAAAAGCTTGGGTTCGATTGTGCACCTGAAAAAAGGAGTTTCTGCATCGCAAATCCTGTGGCAAATACGAGTAGTTAGTAGTATAAGAGAGTTTCTCATGGTTTAGTTGGGCCAAAAAAATTGTGTTAGATCTTCAGGCCGTTTTGATTCTCTTCAGAATTGCTCAAGTTTATTTGCCTAAAATTTTTCTCTCTTATTTCCACTTTCATTCAAAACAGTGTTAATAGTGGAAGAGTTCTTTTTTATTTGAAAGAAAGTGTTAGTTCTAGCAGCTAAAGAAATGTCTGGGTCTTTAATAACAAGTGCAGCCACGCATTGGGCATTCTGCATAGGATCTGTCGGAGACGATTCCGGCATATCCCTCGGTAGGGTATCCCGAAGAGGTGAATAGATTGGATGGTAACAGGAGGCGAGTGTTTACCCAAGTTCGGGCCCTCTCGTCGGAGGTAAAACCTTACTCCTTCTCGTGTATATTGTGATGGAGTGTGTATAAAGTACAGGTAAAGTACAAAGGGATTGTCTTGTATTTATCGACTATCCCGGATCACTGCTTATGTAGCACACCGGGGGCCCTAGGTTTACATATCCTAGTCGGTTACGACGGTGGAGACAGACTCTTCATCTTGTACTGCAAGTCATTCAGAGTCTTTGTATAACGCGTTATGAGTCACCCAACGTGGTCTGGGACGAACCGACCTAGGGGTCCTCAGCCCGGCCAACCAAGCCGGGAACCAATGTGGTGAAGGAACCCTAGGCCGGGAGACCACCATTAGCCCCTGAGGCGGTCTTCAAACTCGGCTGCACCTCGAGTTGAAGGTCATCTACGGTCGCCGAGGTTGAAACGGGTTCAACGAAGCTTCCCCAACACCATTCGTTCACTGTCGACCTTCATGCCGGACTGCATCCGAAGTCTTTTTTAGAAAAGGGGGGACTCCCCAGCCTCTGCATCAGAGCGATGCATACGGCCAACTTTATTAATAAGCAAATAGGTTCAACAAAGGTTATAAAGCCGAAGTGAAAGTAAAGGAAAAGCTCATAAAGAGCCTATAAAAAAGTAACCACAACGCCACAACCGGCCGGCATCAACAAGATAAGGAAACTAATTGTCTATCCTATTACATAACCGCCATCCAAACCGGTTGAAAATATCACGTGCTACCATCTCCCACTGGATAGATCCAGTAACCAAACGCTCTCTGGCCTCCGTCGGAGTAAGTAGCGACCACATACGGATCAAAGCAGTGACTCGAAAGATAACCTGCAAAAAATGAAAATGTGTTCTTCTGTTAAAGACCAAATCATTTCTGCAGTTCCAGACTGCCCACAATAAAGCACATACTCCTACGCGAATGTGTCTCGCTGTTTCGGCCGGTATCCCGTTAAGCCACGTTCCAAATAACATGCTGACAGAATTCGGAGGAGTAATATTAAAGGCTATGTGCATCGTCCGCCAAAGCACTTTTGCCAGTGGGCAGTCAAGAAAAAGGTGTTTGATAGTTTCATCCCGATCACAAAAACTACACCTAGTAGGTCCTGTCCAGTTACGCTTTGCCAGATTGTCCTTGGTTAAGATGACTTGTTTATGAACAAACCACATAAACACTTTAATTTTCAAAGGAACTTTGACTTTTCAAACATGTTTGGAACTAGAAATGGAGCTAGAGTTGATAACATCGAGATACATCGATTTAACTGTAAATTCCCCAGTCCTAGTAAGCTTCCAGCGCAACTGATCGGGTTGTTGAGATAGCTGGACCTCCACCAGTCTACGCACCAAATGCAGCCAAACTTCCCAACGATTACGGGCTAGCGTTCTCCTGAATTGAATATTAAGGGGGATGGACTGAAATACTGTTGCAACAGACGCTCCGCGTCATTGAACAATATTATACAAAGTTGGGTATTGAAGCGCGAGGGGTGTCTCTCCTAGCCAAGTATCTTCCCAGAAACGCGTGTTGGTACCATTTCCGATAATAAACTTGGTCCTATTGAAAAAGGCTGATTTGACTCGCATCAACACTTTCCAGAAAGGCGAATCCGTCGGCCTTGCTGTCACTTGGGACAACGTTTTGGAGTGAAGATACTTATTACGGAGAATCTGTGCCCATGTGGCCTCAGTCTCTATAGATAACTTACACATCCACTTGCTAAGAAGACATCTATTTTTGACCTTAAGATTTTCAATGCCAAGACCCCCTTGGTCTTCGAGTCTACAAATAATATCCCACTTGGCTAGTCTGTATTTTTGTTTTAGTTCACCGCTTGGCCAGAAAAAACGGGATCGATAGAAGTCCAGTCTTTTCCTAACTTCAACTAGGACCTCAAAAAATGACAAGAGAAACATAGGCATACTCGTGAGAACCGAGTTAATGAGAATTAATCGGCCTCCGTATGACATGAGCTTGCCCTTCCAGCAACTCAGTTTCTTCTCAAAGCGATCCTCAATGCACTTCCATTCTCTGCTTGTTAGCTTACGATGGTGAATTGGTATACCTAGATACGTAAAAGGTAGAGTCCCCAATTCGCACCCAAACAATTGCCTATAAGCCTCTGGTTCCTCATTGGCCCTTCCAAAACAGAACAATTCGCTTTTATGAAAGTTAATCTTTAACCCGGTCAATTGTTCAAATAAGCATAACATCAGTTTCATATTTCTTGCTTTTGCCAAGTCATGCTCCATAAATATGATAGTATCATCAGCGTACTGTAAAATGGATACACCTCCATCCACCAGATGAGGCACCAAGCCACCCACCTGTCCAGCTTCCTTAGCCCTTCCATTAGAATTGCCAACATATCAACTACAATGTTGAACAAAATAGGCGACATCGAATCACCTTGTCTAAGGCCCTTATGTGTCTGGAAATAATGACCAATATCATCATTCACCTTAATTCCAACACTACCTTTTTGCGTGAAAGATTCTACTTGTCATCTCCAGGCTTCATAAAAACCTTTCATACGCAAGGCCTGTTGAAGGAAAGGTCATTTGACTTTGTCGTACGCTTTCTCAAAATCCACCTTGAAAATAACTCCATCTAGTTTTTTCGTGTGAATTTCGTGGAGCATTTCATGAAGGACCACCACCCCTTCTAGGATATTTCTGTCCGGCATGAAAGCAGTTTGGGAGTGCTGCACCACAGAATGCGCAATCTGTGTGAGCCTATGATACGTCTCCAACGTATCTATAATTTTTGATTGTTCCATGCTATTATATATTCTGATTTGGATGTTTAAAGGGCTTATTTATACACTTTTATATTATTTTTTGGACTAACCTATTAACCGGTGGCCCAGCCCAAATTGCTGTTTTTTTGCCTATTTCAGCGTTTCGCAGAAAAAGAATATCAAACGGAGTCCAAACGGAATGAAACCTTCGGGAGCGTGATTTTTGAAACAAACGTGATCCAGAGGACTTGGAGTGGACGTCAAGCAACCAACGAGGAAGCCACGAGGCAGGGGGGCGCGCCTACCCCCCCTGGGCGCATCCTCCACCCTCGTGGGCCCATCGTGGCTCCACCGACCTACTTCTTCCTCCTATATATACCTACGTACCCTGAAAACATCAGAGGGCACCACGAAAACCTAATCCCACCACCGCAACCTTCTGTACCCGTGAGATCCCATCTTGGGGCCTTTTCCGGCGCTCCGCCGGAGGGAGCATTGATCACAGGGGGCTTCTACATCAACACCATAGCCTCTCCAATGATGTGTGAGTAGTTTACCTCAGACCTTCGGGTCCATAGTTATTAGCTAGATGGCTTCTTCTCTCTATTTGGATCTCAATACAAAGTTCTCCTCGATCTTCTTGGAGATCTATTCGATGTAACTCTTTTTGCGGTGTGTTTGTCGAGATCCGATAAATTGTGGGTTTATGATCAAGATTATCTATGCACAATATTTGGATCTTCCCTGAATTCTTTTATGTATGATTGGTTATCTTTACAAGTCTCTTCGAATTATCAGTTTGGTTTGGCCTACTAGATTGATCTTTCTTGCAATGGGAGAAGTGCTTAGCTTTGGGTTCAATCTTGCGGTGCTCGATCCCAGTGACAGTAGAGGAAACGACACGTATTGTATTGTTGCCATCGAGGATAAAAAGATGGGGTTTATATCATATTGCATGAGTTTATCCCTCTACATCATGTCATCTTGCTTAAAGCATTACTCTGTTCTCTTGAACTTAATACTCTAGATGCATGCTGGATAGCGGTCGATGAGTGGAGTAATAGTAGTAGATGCAGGAGTCGATCTACTTGTCATGGACGTGATGCGTATATACATGATCATACCTAGATATTCTCATAACTATGCTCAATTCTATCAATTGCTTGACAGTAATTTGTTCACCCACCATAATACTTATGCTATCTTGAGAGAAGCCACTAGTGAAACCTATGGCCCCTGGTCTATTTTCCATCATACAAGTTTCCAATCTATTTTATTTTGCAATCTTTACTTTCAATTTATATCATAAAAATACCAAAAATATTTATCTTATTATTATTATTATTATCTCTACCAGATCTCACTCTTGCAAGTGGTCGTGCAGGGATTGACAACCCCTTTATCGCATTGGTTGCGAGGTTCTTATTTGTTTGTATAGGTACGAGGTGACTCGCGCGTGGTCTCCTACTGGATTGATACATTGGTTCTCAAAAACTGAGGGAAATATTTATGCTGCTTTGCTGCATCACCCTTTTCTCTTCAAGAGAAAACCAACGCATGCTCCAGAGGTAGCAAGAAGGATTTCTGACGCCGTTGCCGGGGAGTCTACGCACAAGTCAAGACATACCAAGTCACAAACTCTTATCCCTCACATTACATTATTTGCCATTGTCCTCTCATTTTCCTCTCCCCCACTTCACCCTTACCATTTTATTCGCCCTTCTTCTGTTTGTCTTTCCATTTGCTTTGACGTCTTACTTGGCTCGTTTGCTCGTTTGGTTGGAATAGTTGTTTATTTATTGCTAAATAGAGAATCTAAGATCTATGGATCCTCATCCGCTTGCTAATCTTTTTAAGAGATCCAATTATGATGAACTAATTGCTAGTGAGTTTTGTGCACTAGATTATTTTTATGAAGTTTTGCTTGAAATTCGTGAATCTGAAAATTGTGATAAAGTACTTTATGGAGTGATTCACGATGAATCTTTGAATAAAAAGCATGATTGCAATAATGATAGTATAAATTCTATTAATGTCAACATGCAAAACCCTAAGCTTGGAGATGCTAGTTTTGCTATGTCTACTACTTGTTGCAATGATCATGATTGAGGTGATTCTTCTTTTGATCTTGAAAATTTATTTTAAGCCCCATGATGAATATGAGATTGATAATAGTGTTTGCAATATTATTGAAAGTGGGTTTGGAAGAGTGTCAACTTTAGATCCCACATATTTCGAGAATGCTCAATCGTATGAAATTTTTGATAAAGGTGGGTTTGGAGAGGTCATGACTTTAGTTAATGTTAATCCCACTATTTTGGAAGAGTGTCAACTTTGCATGCATGTGGATCGTGTTGAAAATATTTTATGTGATACCTATTTTGTTGAATTTGCTTATGATCCCACATGCAATTATTATGAGAAAGGAAAATATGGTGGTAGAAATTTTCATGTTACTAAATTACCTCTCGTTATGTTGAGATTGCTATTGTTTCTTTCCGCTTCCTTGCATATGCTAGTTTTTGCTTGCCTTGATAATTTGTTTGCCTGTAAGATGCCTATACATAGGAAGTATGTTAGACTTATATGTGTCTGTCACGTGTTTTATGATGCTCTCTTTGTGCTTCAATTCTTGTCTGTCATGTAAGCATCGTTGAAATCTTATGCCTAGCTATAAGGCTTTAAAGAAAAGCGCTTGTTGGGAGACAACCCAATATTTTTCCTTGTTGTTATTTAATAAATAATTTATCTAGCCTCTGTTTAGGTTGTGTTTTTTGTGTTTAGTTAGTGTTTGTGCCAAGTAGGACCATTGGGAAGACTTAGGGAAAGTCTTTTTGATCTTGCTGTAAAAAACAGAAACTTTAGCGCTCACAAGATTAGCTACAACTTTTTACTGGAGAGTGCTATTTAGTTAATTATTTTTGCAGATGATTAATAGATAAATTACTCATGTCCATCAATTTATTTTAGAATTTTTGGGGTTCCAGAAGTATGCGTTTGATACATATTACTACAGATTGTTCTGTTTTTGACATATTCTGTTTTTCGTGTGTTGTTTGCTTATTTTGATGAATCTATGGATAGTAATGGAGTTTATAAACCATAGAAAAGTTGGAATACAGTAGGTTTAGGGCCTGTTCGTCTCTCCTCCGGTCCACACCCGCGCTCCGGGAGTTGGTGGAGCGCTAGTTAAAAGTCCAGGAGCGGGGGAGTAGATGCTCTGCAGATTCTCAGATTTGGTGGAGCTAGTGGATCACCGAACACTCCCTTAACACCAATAAAAATAAAGAATGAGTTCATTACAGTACCTTAAAGTGGTGTTTTGTTTTCTTCCACTAACGGAGCTCACAAGATTTTCTGTTAAGTTTTGTGTTGTGAAGTTTTCAAGTTTTGGGTAAAGATTTGATGGGTTATGGAACAATGAGTGGCAAGAGCGTAAGCTTGGGGATGCCCAAGGCACCCCAAGGTAAAATCCAAGGACACCAAAAAGCCTAAGCTTGGGGATGCCCCGGAAGGCATCCCCTCTTTTGTCTTCGTTCATCGGTAACTTTACTTGGAGCTATATTTTTATTCACCACATGATATGTGTTTTGCTTGGAGCGTCTTGTATGATTTGAGTTTTTGCTTTTTAGTTTACCACAATCATCCTTGCTGTACACACCTTTTGAGAGAGACACACATGAATCGTAATTTATTAGAATACTCTATGTGCTTCACTTATATCTTTTGAGCTATATAGGTTTTGCTCTAGTGCTTCACTTATATCTTTTAGAGCACGGTGGTGGTTTTATTTTATAGAAATAATTGATCCCTCATGCTACACTTATATTATTTTGAGAGTCCTTTAGAATAGCATGGTAATTTGCTTTTAGGCATAATAAAAACTTTCATATAAGTGCATTGAATACTATGAGAAGTTTGATACTTGATAATCGTTTTGAGATATGGAGATGGTGATATTAGAGTCATGCTAGTTGAGTAGTTGTGAATTTGAGAAATACTTGTGTTGAAGTTTGTGATTCCCGTAGCATGCACGTATGGTGAACCGTTATGTGATGAAGTAGGAGCATGATTTATTTATTGATTGTCTTCCTTATGAGTGGCGGTCGAGGACGAGCGATGGTCTTTTCCTACCAATCTATCCCCCTAGGAGCATGCACGTAGTACTTTGTTTCGATAACTAATAGATTTTTGCAATAAGTATGTGAGTTCTTTATGATTAATGTTGAGTCCATGGATTCTACGCACTCTCACCCTTTCACATTTGCTAGCCTCTCTATTACCGCGCACTTTTCGCCGGTATCATACACCCACCATATACCTTCCTCAAAACAGCCACCATACCTACCTATTATGACATTTCCATAGCCATTCCGAGATATATTGCCATGCAACTTTCCACCGTTCCGTTTGTTATGACACGCTTCATCATTGTCATATTGCCATGCATGATCATGTAGTTGACATCTTATTTGTGGCAAAGCCACCGTTCATATTTTTTCATACATGTCACTCTTGACTCATTGCATATCCCGGTACACCGCCGGAGGCATTCACATAGAGTCATATTTTGTTCTAAGTATTGAGTTTTAATTCTTGAATTATAAGTAAAAAAGAAGTGTGATGATCATCATTATTAGAGCATTGTCCCAGTGAGGAAAGGATGATGGAGACTATGATTCCCCCACAAGTCGGGATGAGACTCCGGACGAAGAGAAAGAAAAGAGGCCAAAAGAAAAAAAAGAAATAAGACCCAAATAAAAAATGAGAGAAAAAGAGAGAAGGGACAATGTTACTATCCTTTTTCCACACTTGTGCTTCAAAGTAGCACCATGATCTTCATGATAGAGAGTCTCTTATGTTGTCACTTTCATAAACTAGTGGGAATTTTACATTATAGAACATGGCTTGTATATTCCAATGATGGGCTTCCTCAAATTGCCCTAAGTCTTCGTGAGCAAGCAAGTTCGATGCACACCCACTTAGTTTCTTTTATTGAGCTTTCATACACTTATAGCTCTAGTGCATCCGTTGCATGGCAATCCCTACTCACTCACATTGATATCTATTGATGGGCATCTCCATAGCCCGTTGATATGCCTAGTTGATGTGAGACTATCTTCTCCTTTGTCTTCTCCACAACCACCATTCTATTCCACCTATAGTGCTATGTCCATGGCTCACGCTCATGTATTGCGTGAAAGTTGAAAAAGTTTGAGAACATCAAAAGTATGAAACAATTGCTTGGCTTGTCATCGGGGTTGTGCATGATTTAATATTTTGTGTGATGAAGATAGAGCATAGCCAGACTATATGATTTTGTAGGGATAACTTTCTTTGGCCATGTTATTTTGAGAAGACATGATTGCTTAGTTAGTATGCTTGAAGTATTATTATTCTTATGTCAATATTAAACTTTTATCTTGAATCTTTCGGATCTGAACATTCATTCCACAATAAAGAAAATTACATTGACAAATATGTTAGGAAGCATTCCACATCAAAAATTTTGTTTTTATCATTTACCTACTTGAGGACGAGCAGGAATTAAGCTTGGGGATGCTTGATACGTCTCCAACGTATCTATAATTTTTTATTGTTCCATGCTATTATATATTCTGTTTTGGATGTTTAATGGGCTTATTTATACACTTTTATATTATTTTTGGGACTAACCTATTAACCGGAAGCCCAGCCCAAATTGTTGTTTTTTGCCTATTTCAGTGTTTTGCAGAGAAAGAATATCAAACGGAGTCCAAATGAAATGAAACCTTTGGGAGCGTGATTTTTGGAACAAACGTGATCCAGAGGACTTGGAGTGGATGTCAAGCAACCAACAAGGAAGCCACGAGGCAGGGGGCGCGCTTACCCTCCTGGGCGCGCCCTCCACCCTCGTGGGCCCCTCGTGGCTCCACCGACCTACTTCTTCCTCCTATATATACCCGCGTACCCTGAAAACATCAGAGGGCACCACGAAAACCTAATTCCACCGCCACAACCTTCTGTACTCGTGAGATCCCATCTTGGGGCCTTTTCTCGCGCTCCACCAGAGGGGGCATTGATCACGGAGGACTTCTACATCAACACCATAGCTTCTCCGATGATGTGTGAGTAGTTTATCTCAGACCTTCGGGTCCATACTTATTAGCTAGATAGCTTCTTCTCTCTCTTTGGATCTCAATACAAAGTTCTCCTTGATCTTCTTGGAGATCTATTCGATGTAACTCTTTTTGCGGTGTGTTTGTCGAGATCCGATGAATTGTGGGTTTATGATCAAGATTATCTATGAACAATATTTGAATCTTCTCTGAATTCTTTTATGTATGATTGGTTATCTTTGCAAGTCTCTTCGAATTATCAGTTTGGTTTGGCCTACTAGATTGATCTTTCTTGCAATGGGAGAAGTGCTTAGCTTTGGGTTCAATCTTGCGGTGCTCGATCCCAATGACAGTAGGGGAAACGACACGTATTGTATTGTTGACATCGAGGATAAAAAGATGGGGTTTATATCATATTGCATGAGTTTATCCCTCTACATCATGTCATCTTGCTTAAAGCGTTACTCTGTTCTCTTGAACTTAATACTCTAGATGCATGCTAGATAGCGGTCGATGTGTGGAGTAATAGTAGTAGATGCAGGCAGGAGTCGGTCTACTTGTCACGGACGTGATGCCTATATACATGATCATACCTAAATATTCTCATAACTATACTCAATTCTATCAATTGCTTGACAGTAATTTGTTCACCCACCGTAATACTTATGCTATCTTGAGAGAAGCTACTAGTGAAACCTATGGCCCCTGGTCTATTTTCCATCATACAAGTTTCCAATCTATTTTATTTTACAATCTTTACTTTCAATTTATATCATAAAAATACCAAAAATATTTATCTTATTATTATTATCTCTATCAGATCTCACTCTTGCAAGTGGCCGTGAAGGGATTGACAACCCCTTTATTGCGTTGGTTGCGAGGTTCTTATTTGTTTGTGTAGGTACGAGGTGACTCACGCATGGTCTCCTACTGGATTGATACCTTGGTTCTCAAAAACTAAGGAACATATTTACGTTGCTTTGCTGCATCAGCCTTTCCTCTTCATGGGAAAACCAACGCATGCTCAAGAAGTAGCAGCCTATTAGTCCCGACCTTGGTGAAAATTTTGAAACTAACGTTAAGAAGACAGATTGGCCTGAACTGCTCAATTCTCGCAGCCTATGTTTTCTTAGGAAGCAACGTTATTGTTCCAAAACTCAAGTGAAATAAGTGAAGCTGTCGAGAGAATAAATCATGGAACATCTGTAACAAATACCCCTTAATAATATGCCAGCATTTTTTATAGAACTCCGCCAGAAATCCATCCGGCCTGGAGCCTTATTATTTTCATCTGCAAAATGGCTTCAAACACCTCTTTCTCTGAAAATGGCGCAGTCAAAATACCATTCTCATCTGCAGCCAATTGAGGAACATCCTCAATTCTAGACTCATCCAGGGATACGCAATTATCCTCCGGAGGCCCAAACAACTGCGGGTAGTATTCGGTTATGTATAGTTTTAGGTTTTCCTGCCCTAAAATCGTTCCTTCATCTTGTTCATGCTGAAAGATCATTTTCTTTCTGTGCTTGCCATTAGCGATCATGTGAAAGAATTGTGTGTTCGCACCCCCCTGGACGACTTTGCGAACCTTAGCCCGCAGCGCCCACTTCAATTCCTCTTCACGAAGAAGCTCTTTTAATCTCATCTTCGCTTCAATTTAGCATTAAGCTCTGAAGTGAGAAGAATTGTGGACTCGGCTTTTAAATCTAGGGACTGAATAAGAGTAAGGAGCCTTTCCTTTTCAACCTTATAAATCCCGCTAAGATGCTTAGCCCACCCATGCAAAAAAAAAACTCCTCAAGTGTCGTATCTTATTCTGCCAGCGCTCAACCGAAGTTCTACCTCCTGCATCCTTAGCCCATTCCCTGGCTACCAGATCCAAGAAACCTTCTCTTTCAAACCACGCCAGTTCAAAGGAAAAAGAGTTTTTGTTCCCCACGTGGGTTGCCTCACCGGAGTCCACCAGTAATGGTGTGTGGTCCGAAATTCCGCGTGAAAGCGCCTCGACCGTTACCAAGGGGAATTTCTGTTCCCATTCAACGCTGGCAAAGACTCGATCCAACTTCTCAAACATCGGGTTTGGCAAGGTATTAGCCCAGGTGAATTTTCTAGCCGAAAGCTCAATCTCTCTCCAAGCTTTCAATAATGGTATTAAACATAAATGACCACCTACCGTCGAAGTTATCATTGTTCTTTTCCTCTCTCCTAATAATGTTGAAATCACCCCCAACCAAGATTGGAAGCTGCTCAGAACCGCAAAATCGAACTAGATCAGCTAGAAACTCGGGTTTGAGTTCGGGCTGTGCGGCACCATATACCGCCACCAGTGCCCAATTGAACCCATCGGCCTCCGATCTAACCCGAAACTTAACTGTGAAATCTCCCATCACAACACTTCGCACTTCCAGCGATTCGCATCTAATTCCAAGTATGATCCCTCCCGATCTTCCTCTCGGAGGAAGGCAGTGCCAATCAAAATCAACACCTCCTGATAAGGTATTGAGAAACTGGGGTGAAAAATTATCTCGACCAGTTTCCAAGAGTGCAATAAAATCCAACTTATAGTCAATGGAAGCATATGCAAGAAACCTTCTTTTAGCCGAGTCTTTCAGACCTCTGCTATTCCAAAAGATTCCTTTCATATTTCATAATGAAATTTTTTTAGAAGTACGGATCCTAGCACTCCTGCACACCGTCGAAGCCGGGTAAATCTTCTGCTTGCACTTGCGTTTAGGTTTGTTTTGATCCTCCACCTAGTCCTCACAACCGGGCTCCGTGGATCTAACTACTTCACCCTCAAGAGCATCATCCTCTTCCTCGGACTTAGGAAAGGATGGTGCAAGGTCCGCACAAAAATTATCCAGTACCCTAACTCCCAACGCATCTATATCGGAGTCATTCATGGGTTTGACCGCTGCTAAGTTTCGAATCATCTCTAACGCTCGTTCAGCTTCCAAATCTAGGATATCATAAATAGAATTAGAGATTTCACTATCATTACTACCTAGTGAAACTCCTAATTATTTTGCATTATTAATAATCTCATTATTAGTAAAATGCAAGATCGAATTAGCGGTGTTGACCGACATACCGGTAGTGACCTCAATGTAACGAAGCTTGGCCGCCCTCATAGCGCACCTCTGCTGCATGTCATCAACCTCCGGAATATCCTGGAGCCTGCAACTCATCCGCCGCCCCTCGGATACCGTATCCGAAATCCCACCAAACGCGATGACCTCCTCCCGAGTGGCCTCGCACGAAGTAAAGCCTCCAACCTCACCTTGAACACCGTACGGGGCTGCACCCGTCGGAGGTGAGCTCGGAGGCCTCGTCGACGTCGGCCTCGAATCGAGGCCCTGGGGCACAGACGCGCAAGGGGAGGGAAGTACGTGGGCCGCCTGCCCGTACTCCCCGCCCGCCCCGGCCCTCTAGCTGGAAGGCATCGCGGGCGCCACAAGCGGCGCGGCCACCAAGGCCGCTGGAGGAGAGAAAGGAGCCGAGGCCACCTGCCTAGGACCCCCTCCCCTAGGCTCAAGCATCGTCGTCGGCGAGGCCATGGCCGGAGCGGGAGAAAGAGGGGCCTCCTGCCTAGTCTCCTCCCCCCTCCATCGACCGAGCCCCCGAGCACCGGACCCTCAGCAGCAACAAAATCCAGCAGAGGGAGCGTACGCTCCAGCACGTCATCGGACTCCACCCAGTCACTTCATAGTCTGGGAGGAGCAGAAGCCGGCTCAAACGACCCAAATCTCAGCGCATTCATCGGCACTGAAGGGGATGGTGTTGTCCCGTTCCCGGGCATCTGAGAGACGGCCCCCGAACCATTGGACACTTCTCATCCAGTATCATCCACTGGCGCCTCCTTGGCAGCAGAACTATCATCACCCTCATGCATGTCTACGTCAGTCACATTGATGGCCTCAGCGAACAACTCGGTATCCTCAAACTCAATATCAAGGGTGAAAATTTCGCCCCTATATGTCCAGTTGAACACATCAGGCACAAACTCAATATCCCGAACACTCACCAACAATCGAGCCACCCCGTGAGCTCGGGTAAAAGGCATATCAACTTTCTCAGTTTTCCCAACTAAAATACCCAGGCTAGCAACAACCCGAGCATCCTGCATCGGCTTCGAGGGAGCCCCTGAAAACATAACCAAACCTGAGTAAGAGGCTTGCCCTGTGGCTCAACCTTCTTCCACTCATGGAACTCCAGTATACAATCTGTGCCAGGCACTCGGCACAGCCCAAAACTCTGCAAATCCTCAATCGAAGGGAAGTCAACCTTATACATGTTGCCCTCAAGACTGACAAGCTCCCACTGGTAGTCACCTGGAACTAACTCCATAAGCCTCTGCACAATCTGAGCCTCAGAGACATCATATTTGGTAACTTTCACAATCCCAGTGGTCATGCTCTGGGTCTCCTCTGGGATCTCTCGCACACTAGGAGACTCGAAGAACATCAACTCAGCATAATACACACCATAAATAGTGAGAGTCGGCATCTGATCACGCAAAAGTGGGCACTCCCCGTATCATGCGCTGCCTTGAGGCATGTATCACAAAGCTCAGACACGCATTCCACTATAAAGTGGCCCTTCTCACCGCAATGATAGCACATCATCTTCTCCTTCTTGCGTGCCCACTTGGACGCCTTATCAGTATCTGCCATGTCTGTAACCTCAACCGACCCCGTCGCTGGGATCTCAGCCGTAGCCAGTGCGGTGACTATCTCCATAGCCTGACCGGACAAGTCCGATGTTGGCCGGGATCGGCCGCCTCCGCAGAATCCGTCTGCTCAACGACGACTGACGGAGGAGGTTGCCGTTGTCGGCAGCGGCCACCTCGGCCACCACGACCACGGTAACCACTTTGCTGCCGGTAGTCAGGGCCCGATGCCCCCTCAACAAAGCCTCCCGAAGGGCCGTAAAAAGGTCTCTCAGCTATACCATCGCTCTGCCAAGTATGACCACAGCCGCCACCCGTCGACGACGAGCCTCGGTGCTGGCCTTCCCCATACACATTGTAGCCATCATCACCCCATTGTCCCCGGGACGGTCCATTAGCGCCACCATTTGTTGTGTCACGAAGCACACCTGGCCCTCCATTAGCATGCAGAGGCGGCGGTGCATGTGTCTGTGCCAGACCAGGCCGCTTCTGCGTCGGCCTCGCGACGTACTGCGGTGGCGGCGCAGCCCGAGGCTGATTGTCAGGCACCGGTACAGGCACGATGGCAGGCCTAGGCTGCGGCGGCCGTGGCCCTTGCGCAGTGTCGCCCCGTCCCGCAGCCGCACCCGGTCCCTGTAGTGGTGGCCGAGGCCCCAGACCGGTCCCACCCCGACCTGCGGTGGTCACCGCTGCCGGTACCTGCACCGGCGGCCTCTGCCCAAGCTGGCCCCCACCTCATCCCGCAGCGACGAGTGCAGCACTGGCCACCACCAGAGGTCTAGGAGACAGTGCCACGGCACCACGACCTACTCCAGCTGCCGGAGGCCTCAGACCCGGCGCGCCGCCACCGCGTCCCGCCCCGGCCGGCACAGTCCCAGCGGCTACCGGACTCTTCTGTCCAGTCGTCGCGCCACCACCACGGCCGACCGGCGCAGTCTCGGCTGGGGGTTTCGGTCCAGGTGGACCCCCTCCACGCCCCGCCATAGCCGCTAGAGGAGGAACCCGCGCAGCGCGTCCAGTCCCACAACTTGGAAACCCAGGAACGGCACGGTGTTTACAAACCCTAGACGGCGACAATAGAGAAGAACAAGGACGAGAACGATGATCTGGAGTTGTGCATGCGGCTACGTCACCCGCAGATGCGATCGGCGTTTCCTGGGCCTCATACCTAGGAACGTCAGGTCCAAGTCGTCGTGCCTTGCTGCTCTCATGTTGGGCCACATACCCAAACATGACAGAGCCGGCCTGCCCAGCCACAGGCCCAGGAAGGCCCAGAATAGAATTCAAACGTCTCTCCCGTTCTGCTCGGATCGAGATCGGAGGATCGGCTGCCGCCGCCGCCGGCGACTGCCTCACCGCCGCCCGGCCCTTCTTCTTGCGACGATCAACAATTTCCACACACCGAAGAAATCACCAAGCGTAAGAGAGGGCAACCTTACCTTAGGTAGCGGCCCCTTCCAAGGTTTCATGGCCGTCGGAGCAGTTCGCCGATGGACTACTCGCCGGAAGACCTCCACCTTGTCAGCCGCACCTAGACCGGTCCAGCCAGCACCCGACGCCGGCACGATCCCGTCGATGCATGCCACTAGCTCCTCCTCCGAATACCCTACCTTCAAAGATTTACAAACAAAATCAGACGGCGTCGGGGATGCCGCGACCTTACCAGATCCGGTGACGTCCAGGCCATCTTCCTCGTCGGAGTCGTCAGACTCCAAGCCGGCAAGGGCCCAGAACCGACTTCCCAGCTGGTGAGGGGAAGCACCGGTGGCTGGCACGGGGGCACCCCAATCCCCCACCCCGTCGCCCATCCTCTACAAGCCGACCGTCTCCATAACCGCCAACCCTTAAAAATTGGGAAAATTTCACTTCCCTGGCCTCTGCCTAGACTGCATCCGAAGTGGTGCGAGCAACCTTAATCTTCAGTTGTCGATGAAGATAGTCGACCTACACCACAAAGCTTCGTGCACAATTAGCTTCCTCGTGGCCGAATTCCCGCGCTATGTCTTGAAAGTCCAACTTGTTCGTCCTCTCAAACCATATTGGTCTAATCAATAGATCCCATTGGACCACGTGCCTGATGTGGCCGGACGGTCAACATGATGTGTGGAAGTGGGCATGGGGTCCACCTATGCCACATCCCACCAACAAAGGACGTACACCTTGATCCCCGCACGGGATTAATAAAGGGGACCTCAATCCCTGCGCCCAATTAACACCGTCGTGGGGGTATGAAGGGATATGCTGCCATGTGGCAGCGATTGCCTGTCG
>NC_041388.1:277418822-277443734 GCF_002162155.2 Triticum dicoccoides
AAGGGGATGGACAGAGCAGGAGAAGGCTTTACGCTCTCGCCTCTTAGCTCCCTTCTTCTTCATCACACCACTGCTCCACTATCGTCGCACTCGCTGCTCGTTGGGTGCTCCACCACGACACCGCACCATAGCACCACCATGGCTGTTCTAGCTACCTGATGAAGGATGGCCATGCCGTCAACACCGGCAAAGGCGGCACCGCGGCCCCCGTCAAGGAGAAGGTCACCTCCAAGACCAAGGGAAAATAGATGTCCTACATGGCCACATGCAAATAGCTATATTGCCTTGCCGACTCCCACCATCGCCATCGCGCACTCTCCGGTCATCGTGGCCGACAACGACGATGTTCGAGTGGAGGTGCTACCACAGCCAGAGCCACGTGAAAGGGTCAACTTCATCCCCTTCCATATCCTTGTATTCTGCAGTCCTATACACTTTTATTGCTTGCAACTCCACCACCTTCCTCCAACTACATTCTGCACATCACGTGCTTCATCACCTTGTATGAGGCCTTCCTTTGCGTTGAGACGCACTCAGCTTGTGGAGGAAGTATTTCTGCGTCAAGTTGCAGACCAATGTCCACGAACCTGCGAGTGTGGCAGATCCGACATCAGCAAGCAGGCCGGCTACGAGTATCTACCCTAGGACTTCGTGGAGAAAAACAATAAGTGGCAACAAGAATGGTTCTACATCTCAGATGTAGAGCTTGATAACCGTAGCCAGACTAGGATTGTCACACCCTTTAGGCTGGCTACCCACTTCAGGCGTCATTCCTGGAGCCCTAGAACAGAGTCCAACTCGACCCAGAGGCTTTGTGACGCCCCGAGACCGATGCGCCAGGTGTCTCCCAGTTATTCGCCGCCATTGCCATGTCTTTCGCTTGCGTGTTGCATCTTGTCGTGTCACTATGTGCATTGCATCATCATGTTTTCAAAACTTGCATTCGTTCGGGTTCCCCCAGTTCCGTCCGTTGTCCGTTCTGAGCCCAGACACACTTGCACGCGCCCGGGGCACCTCCGAAATATTATTTTATAAGTGGTCGGATATGTTCTCGGGATGGGTTGAAAGTTGGCGCGCGGTGTTGTTTTGTTGCCGGTAGGCCGCCTGCCAAGTTTCATCGCATTCGGAGTCCGTTTGATGCCCCAACGGATAACTATAGCGGCAATATAGCCGGTCAAACATCGGACGTTTTCGGTCTCCGGAAACAGTCGCCGGGTCTCTCTCTTCTCTTCTCTCAGCCCAAGGCTTTCTGCACAACCCACTACCTACCGCCAGGTCCAACCTAACCTTTCTCGTCAGCCCGCGGCCCTCCTCGCGCGCGCGTCCGAAAACTGTCCCGAACCCGACCCGGATAGTCATCACCGTTGCGTTCAGATCATCCCCTAACATCTACAAAATATCTCCATTTTGCTTTTGGTCTCCCTAGCCTATTTGTCTGGTGTCGTCCGATTAAGATCGGAGGGACCAAACGCCCCTATCCAAAAACCACTTGTTATAAATCAGACCAAATCCCTAACTTCTAGGGATCCTCCTCGCCGCCGCCACACTCCACCTTGTCGTCTCCCACCTCGGGATCCCCTCCCGATCCCGCAGCCAATCCACCAACCAGTGCCTGCCTCCCTCGTTTTTCCCCATCCAATCACCAGCGCCCGATTCCCCTGCCCGAACTCCTCTTCGCGCCTGCAGCTCCTCGCCGGAGTAGGCAACCAGACCGCAACCAGGCCTCTCCCTCTTCCCTCTGCTTCCCCTTCCCTCTGCTCTACATTCCCCTATTTGACCCCCTGCTTTTCCCCTCTTGTCGACAGGAACAACGACGCCAAGGCGCCCGGAGCTCGAGCTCGTTCGACACCATCTAGACCCATCTCCGGGGACCGGATCCACCTCCCACCGCCGGGAATCGGTTCCCCTCGCCCTCGCGCCGCCTCCGGTGGTCGTCCCGTCGTCTGCCGTCGCCGGAAGCACCAACGCCGCCACCACTCGTCTTCCAAGAAGTCGCTCCCTTGCATCATCCTGCCGCATCGAGCCGTGCCCGTTGACCGCATTCGCCAGATCACGCGAGAACCTCCGTTCCCGCGTCGCCGTGCCCTGCATCCCGCAGCTAGCCACGCCAAGTCCCTGCATCGCCGTCCTTGCACCCACCGGCCTCCCTGCTTCTGCTCCCTGAGACCGCTGCCGCTTCTTTCTGCGCGAGAGGAGGACGAGCGCGTTACTCACATACCTCCTCTGCTCGCACGCACGTGGGCCAGTGCCACGCAAGGCCCAGTCGCGCCAGATCTGGCCTGCCTGGCCTCCCACCTCTCCAGTTGGGCTAAAGCCCATGGTGAGCCACCCAAAGCCCAGCGCCCAGCGTTTTCAGCCTGCATATGTTTTTTTCCTTAGCTGCGATTTTATCAATTTCCAGGGAATTGCAATTTTGTAGATCAGCCCCTAAACTTCATGCATTTAATAACTTCACAACCGTGCATCGGGTTAAAACAAAATTTATATGTAAAATGTCTAGAATTTTGTCTAGTTTAATAATATCTAACTTTCATCCATGTTTGAAATGTTTAAAATGTTGTTTGTTTAAATTTGCTCCTATGCCATGTTAAAATGCCTTAATCCATAACTAAATAACCGTAGCTCCGAATTTAACAAACTTTGTATGTAAATGGGGTAGAAAAATGCCTAGTTTAACATGGTGACCTTACTTTGCATGTTTAACAACTCTAAAATATGGTTTAGGGTAGAACAGTACCAAATCCATAAATTGCACATGAGGATTTTCCGGACTTGTGGTTAGTTGTTCCAGCCTCATTTAAACATGCCTAGATAGGTAGTTTTCATTTGCTCCACCTCTTGCCATGATAATCAGCATTTAATATTGTTGAGTACATAAACGGGAGAGAACTAAATAAGTCATGTGGTGTTTCATCAATATGCAACTCGTTGCATATGGAGCTCCACTTAATTGGTAGGTTTGCTTGTGCACTTTGCCATGCCATGCCATGCATCATTAAACCGGACATGCATCATACTTGGTTGTGCATCATGCCTTGATTATGTGATGGTTGTTTACTATGTTGTTTGCTTCTTTCCGGTGTTGCTTCTTCGGGTTAGTTCCAATAATGTCGCGTTTGTGAGGATCCGTTCGACTACGTCCGTTTGTCTTCTTCATGGACTCGTTCTTCTTCCTTGCGGGATATCAGGCAAGATGACCATACCCTCGAAATCACTTCTATCTTTGCTTGCTAGTTGCTCGCTCTATTGCTATGTCGCGATACCTACTACTTGCTATATCATGCCTCCCATATTGCTATTGTTGGAAATATGCCCTAGAGGCAATAATAAAATGGTTATTATTATATTTCCTTGTTCATGATAATTGTCTATTGTTCATGCTATAACTGTGTTATCCGGAAATCGTAATACATGTGTGAATACATAGACCACAACATGTCCCTAGTGAGCCTCTAGTTGACTAGCTCGTTGATCAATAGATGGTTATGGTTTCCAGACCATGGACATTGGATGTCATTGATAACGGGATCACATCATTAGGAGAATGATGTGATGGATAAGACCCAATCCTAAGCATAGCGCAAGATCGTGTAGTTTGTCTGCTAAAGCTTTTCTAATGTCAAGTATCTTTTCCTTAGACCATGAGATTGTGCAACTCCCGGATACTGTAGGAATACTTTGGGTGTGCCAAACGTCACAACGTAACTGGGTGACTACAAAGGTGCACTACGGGTATCTCTGAAAGTGTCTGTTGGGTTGGCACGAATCGAGACTGGGATTTGTCACTCCGTATGATGGAGAGGTATCTCTGGGCCCACTCGGTAAGACATCATCGTAATGAGCTCAATGTGACTAAGTGTGGTCACGGGATGATGTGTTACGCAACGAGTAAAGTGACTTGCCGGTAACGAGATTGAACGAGGTATTGGTATACCGACGATCGAATCTCGGGCAAGTAATGTACCGATTGACAAAGGGAATTGTATACAGGATTGCTTGAATCCTCGTCATCGTGGTTCATCCGATGAGATCATCGTGGAACATGTGGGAGCCAACATGGGTATCCAGATCCCGCTGTTGGTTATTGGCTGGAGAGTTGTCTCGGTCATGTCTGCATGGTTCCCGAACCCGTAGGGTCTACACACTTAAGGTTTGATGGCGCTAGGGTTATTAGGAAGATTTGTATGTGATTACCGAATGTTGTTCGGAGTCCCGGATGAGATCCCGGATGTCATGAGGAGTTCCGGAATAGTCCGTAGGTGAAGATTTATATATGGGAAGTCATCATACGGTCACCGGAAATATTAAGGGGGTATACCGGTATTGTACTGGGACCACCGGAGGGGTTCCGGGGGTCCACCGGGAGGGTCCGCCTGCCCCGAAGGGCCTTATGGGCTGTAGGTGGAAGGTAACCAGCCCCTAGTGGGCTGGGCGCCATTCCCCCTAGGGCCCATGCGCCTAGGGTTTGGGGGAACCCTAAAGGGGGCGCCCCCCTTGCTTGGGGGGCAAGCCCCCTTCCCCTTGGCCGCCGCCCCCCCTCTAGCTAGATCTCATCTAGAGGGGCCGGCCCCCTTCCCCCTTCTCCCTATAAATAGAGGGGCGAGGGGAGGGCTGCAACACCACATCCAAGGCGCAGCCCCTCCCCTCCCCAACACCTCTCCTCCTCCGCGTGAGCTTAGCGAAGCCCTGCCGGAGAACTGCCACTCCATCACAACCACGCCGTCGTGCTGCTGTTGGAGCCTTCTTCCTCAACCTCTCCCTACTCCTTGCTGGATCAAGGTGCGGGAGACGTCACCGGGCTGCACATGTGTTGAACACGGAGGCGCCGTTGTTCGGTGCTTAGATCGGATTCGGCCGCGGTCTAAATCGCTATGTGTACGACTCCTCCAACCGCATTCTTGCAACGCTTCCGACTCGCGATCTTCAAGGGTATGAAGATGCACTCCCCTCTCGTTGCTAGTTACTCCATAGATTGATCTTGATGATGCGTAGAAAATTTTTAGTTTCTGCAACAATCCCCAACAGTGGTATCATGAGCTAGGTCTATGTGTAGTTTCTATGCACGAGTAGAACACGAGTTGTTGTGGGCGTCGATTTCGTCAATTTACTTGCCGTTACTAGTCTTATCTTGATTCGGTGGCATCGTGGGATGAAGCAGCCCGGACCGACCTTACACGTATGCTTACGTGAGACTGGTTCCACCGACTGACATGCACTAGTTGCGTAAGGTGGCTAGCGGGTGTCTGTCTCTCCCACTTTAGTCGGATCAGATTCGATGAAAAGGGTCCTTATGAAGGGTAAATAGAAATTGGCATATCATGTTGTGGTTTTGGCGTAGGTAAGAAACGTTCTTGCTAGAAACCTATAGCAGCCACGTAAAAACTTGCAACAACAATTAGAGGACATCTAACTTGTTCTTGCAGCATATGTCGTGTGATGTGATATGGCCAAAAGGATGTGATGAATGATATATGTGATGTATGAGATTGATCATGTTCTTGTAATAGGAATCACGACTTGCATGTTGATGAGTATGACAACCGGCAGGAGCCATAGGAGTTGTCTTAATTTATTTATGACCTGCGTGTCAACATAAACGTCATGTAATTACTTTACTTTATTGCTAACCATTAGCCATAGTAGTAGAAGTAATAGTTGGCGAGACAACTTCATGAAGACACAATGATGGAGATCATGATGATGGAGGTCATGGTGTCATGCCGGTGACAATGATGATCATGGCGCCCCGAAGATGGAGATTAAAAGGAGCAAAATGATATTGGCCATATCATGTCACTATTTGATTGCATGTGATGTTTATCATGTTTTACATCTTATTTGCTTAGAATGACGGTAGCATAAATAAGATGATCCCTCGCAATAATTTTAAGAAAGTGTTCCCCCTAACGGTGCACCGTTGCTAAGGTCTGTTGTTCCGAAGCACCACGTGATGATCGGGTGTGATAGGTTCTAACGTTCGCATACAACGGGTGTAAGCCAGATTTACACACGCAATACACTTAGGTTGACTTGATGAGCCTAGCATGTACAGACATGGCCTCGGAACACGGAAGACCGAAAGGTCGAACATGAGTCGTATAGAAGATACGATCAACATGAAAATGTTCACCGATGATGACTAGTCCGTCTCACGTGATGATCGGACACGGCCTAGTTGACTCGGATCATGTATCACTTAGATGACTAGAGGGATGTCTATCTGAGTGGGAGTTCATTAAATAATTTGATTAGATGAACTTAATTATCATGAACATAGTCTAAAAATCTTTGCAATATGTCTTGTAGATCAAATGGACCACGCTAATGTTGCCCTCAACTTCAACGCGTTCCTAGAGAAAACCAAGCTGAAAGACGATGGAAGCAACTACATGGATTGGGTCCATAACCTGAGGATTATCCTCATAGATGCCAGGAAAGCATATGTCCTTAATGCACCGCTAGGTGAAGCACCTGTTTTCCCAGAAAAACAAGACGTTATGAACGCCTGGCAGACACGCAGTGATGATTACTCCCTGGTTCAGTGCGGCGTGCTTTACAACTTAGAACCGGGGCTCCAAAAGCGTTTTGAGCAACACGGAGCATATGAGATGTTCCAAGAGCTGAAAATGGTTTTTCAAGCTCATGCCCGGGTCGAGAGATATGAAGTCTCCGACAAGTTCTACAGTTGTAAGATGGAGGAGAATAGTTTTGTCAGCGAGCACATACTCAAAATGTCTGGGTTGCACAACCGCTTGTCTCAGCTGGGAGTTAATCTCCCAGATGATGCGGTCGTTGACAGAATCCTTCAGTCGCTCCCACCTAGCTACAAGAGCTTTGTGATGAACTTCAATATGCAGGGGATGGAAAAGACCATGCCTGAGGTATATTCAATGCTGAAATCAGCAGAGGTGGAAATCAAAAAGGAACATCAAGTGTTGATGGTGAATAAAACCACTAAGTTGAAGAAAGGCAAGGGTAAAAAGAACTTCAAGAAGGACGGCAAGGGAGTTGCCGCGCCCGGTAAGCAAGCTGCCGGGAAGAAGCCAAAGAGTGGACCCAAGCCTGAGACTGAGTGCTTTTATTGCAAGGGAAACGGTCATTGGAAGCGGAACTGCCCCAAGTACTTAGCGGATAAGAAGGCCGGCAATGCCAAAAATATATGTGATATACATGTTATTGATGTGTACCTAACCAGCGCTCGTAGTAGCTCCTGGGTATTTGATACCGGTGCAGTTGCTCATATTTGTAACTCAAAACAGGAACTGCGGAATAAATGGAGACTGGGGAAGGACGAGGTCACAATGCGCGTCGGGAATGGTTCCAAGGTTGATGTGATCGCCGTCGGCACGCTACCTCTACATTTACCTACGGGATTAGTTTTAAACCTCAATAATTGTTATTTAATACCAGCTTTGAGCATGAACATTGTATCTGGATCTCGTTTAATGCGAGATGGCTACTCATTTAAATCTGAGAATAATGGTTGTTCTATTTATATGAGAGACATGTTTTATGGTCATACCCCGCTGGTCAATGGTTTATTCTTGTTTAATCTCGAACGTGATGTTACACATATTCATAGTGTGAATGCCAAAAGATGTAAGGTTGATAATGATAGTCCCACATACTTGTGGCACTGCCGCCTTGGTCACATTGGTGTCAAAAGCATGAAGAAACTCCATGTAGATGGACTTTTGGAGTCTCTTGACTATGAATCATTTGACACGTGCGAACCATGCCTCATGGGCAAAATGACCAAGACTTCGTTCTCCGGAACAATGGAGCGAGCAACCAACTTATTGGAAATCATACATACTGATGTGTGCGGTCCAATGAGTGTTGAGGCTCGCGGTGGCTATCGTTATGTTCTCACCCTCACTGATGACTTGAGTAGATATGGGTATGTCTACTTAATGAAACACAAGTCTGAGACCTTTGAAAAGTTCAAGGAATTTCAGAGTGAGGTTGAGAATCAACGTGACAGGAAAATCAAGTTCTTACGATCAGATCGTGGGGAAGAATATTTCAGTCACGAATTTGGCACGCATCTAAGGAAATGCGGAATTGTTTCACAACTCACGCCGCCTGGAATACCTCAGCGTAATGGTGTGTCCGAATGTCGTAATCGCACTCTATTGAATATGGTACGATCTATGATGTCTCTTACCGATCTACCGCTGTCATTTTGGGGTTATGCTATAGAGACTGCCGCATTCACTTTAAATAGGGCTCCGTTGAAATCCGTTGAGACGACACCGTATGAATTGTGGTTTGGTAAGAAACCTAAGCTGTCGTTTCTGAAAGTTTGGGGATGCGATGCTTATGTCAAGAAACTTCAACCTGAAAAGCTCGAACCCAAATCAGAAAAATGCATCTTCATAGGATACCCTAAAGAAACTATTGGGCATACCTTCTACCTCAGATCCGAAGGCAAGATCTTTGTTGCCAAGAATGGATCCTTTCTAGAGAAAGAGTTTCTCTCGAAAGAAGTAAGTGGGAGGAAAGTAGAACTTGATGAAGTATTGCCTCTTGAACCGGAGAGTGGCGCAGCTCAAGAAAATGTTCCTGAGGTGCCTGCACCGACTAGAGAGTAAGTTAATGATGATGATCATGAAACTTCAGATCAAGTTGCTACTGAACTTCGTAGGTCCACAAGGACACGTTTCGCACCAGAGTGGTACGACAACCCTGTCCTAGAAATCATATTGTTAGACAATGGTGAACCTTCGAACTATGAAGAAGCGATGGCGGGCCCAAATTCCGACAAATGGCTGGAAGCCATGAAATCCGAGATAGGATCCATGTATGAAAACAAAGTATGGACTTTGACTGACTTGCTCGATGATCTGCGAGCCATAGAAAATAAATGGATCTTTAAGAAGAAGACAGACGCGGATGGTAATGTGACCATCTATAAGGCCCGGCTTGTCGCTAAGGGTTATCGACAAGTTCATGGGGTTGACTACGATGAGACTTTCTCACCCGTAGCGAAGTTGAAGTCCACCCGAATCATGTTAGCAATTACCGCATTCTATGATTATGAGATATGGCAAATGGACGTCAAAACAACATTCCTTAATGGTTTCCTTAAGGAAGAATTGTATATGATGCAGCTGGAAGGTTTTGCCGATCCTAAGAATGCTAACAAGGTGTGCAAGCTCCAACGCTCAATCTATGGGCTGGTGCAAGCCTCTCGGAGTTGGAACATTCGATTTGATGAGATGATCAAAGCGTTTGGGTTTACGCAGACTTATGGAGAAGCCTGTGTTTACAAGAAAGTGAGTGGGAGCTCTGTAGCATTTCTCATATTATATGTGGATGGCATACTATTGACGGGAAATGATATAGAATTCTTGGAAAGCATAAAGGCCTACTTGAACAAGTGTTTTTCAATGAAGGACCTTGGAGAAGCTGCTTACATATTAGGCATCAAGATCTATAGAGATAGATCAAGACGCCTCATTGGTCTTTCACAAAGTACGTACCTTGACAAGATATTGAAGAAGTTCAATATGGATCAGTCCAAGAAGGGGTTCTTGCCTGTATTGCAAGGTATGAGATTGAGCACGGCTCAATGCCCGACCACGGCAGAAGATAGAGAAAAGATGAGTGTCGTCCCCTATGCCTCGGCCATAGAGTCTATTATGTATGCCATGCTGTGTACCAGACCTGATGTAAACCATGTCGTGAGTTTGGTAGGAAGGTACCAAAGTAATCCCGGCATGGAACACTGGACAGCGGTCAAGAATATCCTGAAGTACCTGAAAAGGACTAAGGAAATGTTTCTCGTTTATGGAGGTGACGAAGAGCTCGTCGTAAAGGGTTACGTCGACGCTAGCTTCGACACAGATCTGGATGACTCAAAGTCACAAACCGGATACGTGTATATTTTGAATGGTGGGGCAGTCAGCTGGTGTAGTTGCAAGCAAAGCGTCGTGGCGGGATCTACATGTGAAGCGGAGTACATGGCAGCCTCGGAGGTAGCACAAGAAACAATCTGGATGAAGGATTTCATTATCGACCTAGGAGTTATTCCCAAAGCGTCGGGCCCGATGACTCTCTTCTGTGACAACACTGGAGCTATTGCCCTTGCCAAAGAGCCCAGGTTTCACAGGAAGACCAGGCATATTAAGCGTCTCTTCAACTCCATTCGTGAAAATGTTCAAAATTGAGACATAGATATTTGTAAAGTGCATACGGACCTGAATGTCACAGATCCATTGACTAAACCTCTTCCTCGAGCAAAACATGATCAACACCAGAACTCTATGGGTGTTCGATTCATCACAATGTAACTAGATTATTGACTCTAGTGCAAGTGGAAGACTGTTGGAAATATGCCCTAGAGGCAATAATAAAATGGTTATTATTATATTTCCTTGTTCATGATAATTGTCTATTGTTCATGCTATAATTGTGTTAAGAAAAAAAATTCGGAAATCGTAATACATGTGTGAATACATAGACCACAACATGTCCCTAGTGAGCCTCTAGTTGACTAGCTCGTTGATCAATAGATGGTTACGGTTTCCTGACCATGGACATTGGATGTCATTGATAACGGGATCACATCATTAGGAGAATGATGTGATGGACAAGACCCAATCCTAAGCATAGCGCAAGATCGTGTAGTTCGTCTGCTAAAGCTTTTCTAATGTCAAGTATCTTTTCCTTAGACCATGAGATTGTGCAACTCCCGGATACTATAGGAATACTTTGGGCGTGCCAAACGTCACAACGTAATTGGGTGACTATAAAGGTGCACTACGAGTATCTCTGAAAGTGTTTGTTGGGTTGGCACGAATCGAGACTGGGATTTGTCACTCCGTATGACGGAGAGGTATCTCTGGGCCCACTCGGTAAGACATCATCGTAATGAGCTCAATGTGACTCAGGGTTGGTCACGGGATGATGTGTTACGCAACGAGTAAAGTGACTTGCCGGTAACGAGATTGAACGAGGTATTGGGATACCGACGATCGAATCTCGGGCAAGTAACGTACCGATTGACAAAGGGAATTGTATACGGGATTGCTTGAATCCTCGACATCGTGGTTCATCCGATGAGATCATCGTGGAACATGTGGGAGCCAACATGGGTATCCAGATCCCGCTGTTGGTTATTGGTCGGAGAGTTGTCTCGGTCATGTCTGCATGGTTCCCGAACCCGTAGGGTCTACACACTCAAGGTTCAATGACGCTAGGGTTATTAGGAAGATTCGTATGTGATTACCGAATGTTGTTCGGAGTCTCGGATGAGATCCCGGACGTCACGAGGAGTTCCGGAATAGTCCGTAGGTGAAGATTTATATATGGGAAGTCATTATACGGTCACCGGAAATATTCGGGGGTATACCGGTATTGTACCGGGACCACCGGAGGGGTTTCGGGGGTCCACCGGGAGGGTCCACCTGCCCGGAGGGCCTTATGGGCTGTAGGTGGAAGGGAACCAGCCCCTAGTGGGCTGGGCGCCATTCCCCCCTAGGGCCCATGCGCCTAGGGTTTGGGGGAACCCTAAAGGGGGTGCCCCCCTTACTTGGGAGGCAAGCCCCCTTCCCATTGGTCGCCCCCCTCTAGATCTCATCTAGAGGGGCCGGCCCCCTTCTTGCTATAAATAGAGGGGCGAGGGGAGGGCTGCAACACCACATCGAAGGCGCAGCCCCTCCCCTCCCCAACACCTCTCCTCCTCCGCGTGAGCTTGACGAAGCCCTGCCGAAGAACTGCCACTCTATCACCACCACGCCGTCGTGCTGCTGTTGGAGCCATCTTCCTTAACCTCTCCCTCCTCCTTGCTGGATCAAGGTGCGGGAGACGTCACTGGGCTGCACGTGTGTTGAACGCGGAGGCGCCGTTGTTCGGTGCTTAGATCGGATTCGGCGGCGATCTGAATCGCTACGTGTACGACTCCTCCAACCGCGTTCTTGCAACGCTTCTGACTCGCGATCTTCAAGGGTATGAAGATGCACTCCCCTCTCATTGCTAGTTACTCCATAGATTGATCTTGGTGATGCGTAGAAATTTTTTAATTTCTGCAACAATCCCCAATAGCCATGTCAAGCCTCTAACCCTCCTTTCCTAGCAAACCGTTGTTTGGCTATGTTACCGCTTTGCTCAGCCCCTCTTATAGCGTTGTTAGTTGCAGGTGAAGCTGAAGTTTGTTCCATGTTTGGAACATGGTTATTGTTGGGATATCACAATATCTCTTATTTAATTAATGCATCTATATACTTGGTAAATGGTGGAAGGTTCGGCCTTATGCCTGGTGTTTTGTATGTTCCTTGATTTTGTGTTCCTTACACGGTTGGGTGTTATGGGGACCCCTTGATAGTTCGCTTTGAATAAAACTCCTCCAGCAAGGCCCAACCTTGGTTTTACCATTTGCCTCACCACCACCTACCCTTCCCTCGGGTCATCTTTATTTTAAGCCCCCCCCCCCAGGCCAGTGCTTGTCTAAGTGTTGGTTCAAACTGAGTAGACTGCTGGGCCACCTCAGGGAAACTTGAGGTTTGGTTTTACTTGTAGGATGTCTCATCCGATGTTGCCCTGAGAACGAGATATGTACAGCTCCTATCGTGATGTCGGCGCATCGGGCGGTCTTGCTGGTCTTGTTTTACCATTGTCGAAATGTCTTGTAACCGGGATTCCGAGTCTGACCGGGTCTTCTTGGGAGAAGGAATATTCTTTGTTGACCGTGAGAGCTTGTGATGGGCTAAGTTGGGACACCCCTGTAGGGTTTTGAACTTTCGAAAGCCGTGCCCGCGGTTATGGGCGGATGGGAATTTGTTAATGTCCAATTGTAGAGAACTTGACACTTAACTTAATTAAAATGCATCAACCGCGTGTGTAGCCGTGATGGTCTCTTTCCGGCGGAGTCCGGGAAGTGAACACGGTGTTGAAGTTATGCTTGAACGTAAGTAGTTTCAGGATCACTTCTTAATCACTTCTAGTTCACGACTGTGTTTTGCTTCTCTTCTCGCTCTCTTTTGCGTAAGTTAACCACCATATATGCTTAGTGCTTGCTGCAGCTCCACCTCACTACCCTTTTCCTACCCATAAGCTTAAATAGTCTTGATCTCGCGGGTGTGAGATTGCTGAGTCCTTATGACTCACAGATTACTTCCAAAACCAGTTGCAGGTGCCGATGATACCAGTGCAGGTGATGCAACCACGGCCGGTCCTGAGATTTTGGGGGCCCGGGGCGAAACTAGAACCCGGGGCCTCTTAATATATGTATCAAATCATAACCCCCAGCTCATAAATCTGAATATTATCTATCCCTAATTGTGTCCCATCAATCAATTATTAATGGTCATATTTCCACAAAACGAAGAAGTAATATTGATTGTCATTTATAAATATTGGTAAGTTTACTAATCGTTTTATCATAATAAGTATTTGTCAACAATCATGGCAAAAGCGCAGGCATATGTTATGAGAGCCGTACCTTCTCAAATTCTCCCTAATCGGCTGATTATATTTCTTCCAAGGATCAAGCGAAAGGATCAAAGGGCAACCGCGACTCATAAATCTGTATAAATAATATCTATTCCTAAACCGTGTCCAATTAATCAATTTTCAATGGCCATATTGCAACAACAAAGAAGTAAATATTGAACGTTTTACTCAAATAAACGGAGTGCATATACTATTCGAGCTATACCTTCTTTGATTCTCTCTAATTTTCTAGTTATATTTCTTCCAATCTTGAACGGGAAGGGTCAAAGGCAATGGCCTGGAATCAATTTGCGGTGGTAGTGAACGTGATCCTGATGTGGTCGCCTCTCGGGGTGGAGAGCCGGCAAATCTGCGATGGGGTGTCTCCAGCAGGGAGGGTGGCATGGCCGAGTCGGGTAGGCGTTCGATCTGTGAAGCCCAGAAAAATGAGGCGGCGGTGCACGACCGGAGCGAGGATCAAGTGCCTAGCCGGGAACGCAGGGATTGATTTTTTAGGGGTCGAATGATTTGATGCATTGATCCCGCCGTGATGCGAGGCCTACTTTCAATGCGTATTGTTTTTCCCATGGGCTGCTTTCTACCTGCGTATTGTTTTGGACGAGGCCCTTCTCCATGATATTACTGGGCTGCACAGCACGACCTGGGGGCCCCTTGGCTTCGGGGGGCCGGGGCAGCCGCCCCCTCTGCCCCCCACCCCTTAGGGCCGGGCCAGGATGCAACCGAGCTCAAGGAGGAGTTCAATGAAGATCGTATTCGTTGTGTTGTTTCGTTTCCAGTCGATCAGTAGTGGAGCCCAGTTGGGGCGATCAGGGATCTAGCATTTGGGGTGGTCTTTCTTTATTTGGTTCCGTAGTCGGACCTTGATTGTATTCTGGATGATGTAATGTTATATTTATGCATTGTGTGAAGTGGCGATTGTATGCCAACTATTTATCCCTTTCTTATTCAGTACATGGGATGTGTAAAGATTACCCCTCTTGCGACATGCCTACAATGCGGCTATGCCTCTAAGTCGTGCTCCGACACGTGGGAGATATTGTTGGAAATATGCCCTAGAGGCAATAATAAAAGCATTATTATTATATTTCCTTGTTCATGATAATTGTCTTTATTCATGCTATAATTGTGTTATCCAGAAATCGTAATACATGTGTGAATAATAGACACCAACATGTCCCTAGTAAGCCTCTAGTTGACTAGCTCGTTGATCAACAGATAGTCATGGTTTCCTGACTATGGACATTGGATGTCATTGATAACAAGATCACATCATTAGGAGAATGATGTGATGGACAAGACCCAATCCTAAACATAGCACAAGATCATATAGTTCGTTTGCTAGAGTTTTCCAATGTCAAGTATTCTTTCCTTAGACCATGAGATCGTGTAACTCCCGGATACTGAAGTAGTGCTTTGGGTATACCAAACGTCACAACGTAACTGGGTGACTATAAAGGTATACTACGGGTATCTCTGAAAGTGACTGTTGGGTTGACACGGATCAAGACTGGGATTTGTCACTCCATATGACGGAGAGGTATCACTGGGCCCACTCGGTAATGCATCATCATAATGAGCTCAAAGTGACCAAGTGTCTGGTCACGGGATCATGCATTACGGTACGAGTAAAGTGACTTGCCGGTAACGAGATTGAACAAGGTATTGGGATACCGACGATCGAATCTCGGGCAAGTAACATACCGATTGACAAAGGGAATTGTATACGGGGTTACTTGAATCCTCGACATCGTGGTTCATCTGATGAGATCATCGAGGAGCGTGTGGGAGCCAACATGGGTATCCAGATCCCGTTGTTGGTTATTGACCGGAGAGTCGTCTCGGTCATGTCTACATGTCTCCCGAACCTGTAGGGTCTACACACTTAAGGTTAGGTGATGCTAGGGTTGTAGGGATATGTATATGCAGTAACCCGAATGTTGTTCGGAGTCCCGGATGAGATCCCGGACGTCACGAGGAGATCCGGAATGGTCCGGAGGTAAAGAATTATATATAGGAAGTGCTATTTCAGGCATCGGGACAAGTTTTGGGGTCACCGGTATTGTACCGGGACCACCGGAAGGGTCCCGGGGGTCCACCGGGTGGGGCCACCTGTCCCGGGGGGGCACATGGGCTGTAGGGGGTGCGCCTTGGCCTACATGGGCCAAGGGCACCAGCCCCAAGAGGCCCATGCGCCTAGGGTTTCAAGGAGGGAAGAGTCCTAGGAGGGGAAGGCACCTCCTAGGTGCCTTGGGGAGGAGGGATTCCTCCCCTTGGCCGCACCCCCCTAGGAGATTAGATCTCCTAGGGGCGGCGCCCCCCTGGCCCTCCTATATATAGTGGGGGATATGGAGGACTTCTTACCTTTTCCTTTGGTGCCTCCCTCTCCCTCTCCAACACCCCCTCCTCCTCCATAGTGCTTGGCGAAGCCCTGCCGGAGTACTGCAGCTCCATCACCACCACGCCGTCGTGCTGCTGCTGGAGCCATCTCCCTCAACCTCTCCTCCCCCTTGTTGGATCAAGAAGGAGGAGACGTGGTTGTTCCGTACGTGTGTTGAACGCGGAGGTGCCGTCCGTTCGGTGCTAGGATCTTCGGTGATTCGAATCACATCGAGTACGACTCCCTCATCCCCGTTCTTTGAACGCTTCCGCTCGCGATCTACGAGGTACGTAGATGCATCTAATCACTCCTTGCTAGATGAACTCCTAGATGGATCTTGGTGAAACCGTAGGAAAATTTTTGTTTTCTGCTACGTTCCCCATCAGTGGCATCATGAGCTAGGTCTATGCGTAGTTCTCTTGCACGAGTAGAACACAATTTGTTGTGGGCGTTGATGTTGTCAACTTTCTTGCCGCTACTAGTCTTATCTTGCTCCAACGGTATTGTGGGATGAAGCGGCCCGGACCAACCTTACACGTACACTTACGTGAGACCGGTTCCACCGACTAACATGCACAAGTTGCATAAGGTGGCTGGCGGGTGTCTGTCTCTCCCACTTTAGTTGGAGGGGATTAGATGAAAAGGGTCCTTATGAAGGGTAAATAGAAGTTGACAAATCACGTTGTGGCTTTCATGTAGGTAAGAAAACGTTCTTGCTAGAACCCTACTTCAGCCACGTAAAACTTGCAATAACAATTAGAGGACGTCTAACTTGTTTTTGCAGCAAGTGCTTTGTGATATGATATGGCCAAAGTTGTGATGAATGATGATTGATCTATATGTGATGTATGAGATGTTCATGCTATTGTAATAGGAATCACGACTTGCATGTCGATGAGTATGACAACCGGCAGGAGCCATAGGAGTTGTCTATATTTTTTGTATGACCTGCGTGTCATTAAGAAACGTCATGTAAATTATTTTACTTTATTGCTAAACGCGTTAGCCATAGTAGTAGAAGTAATAGCTGGCGAGCAACTTCATGGAGACACGATGATGGAGATCATGGTGTCATGCTGGTGACAAGATGATCATGGAGCCCCAAGATGGAGATCAAAGGAGCTATGTGATATTGGCCATATCATGTCACTATTATTATTTGATTGCATGTGATGTTTATCATGTTTTTCATCTTGTTTGCTTAGAACGACGGTAGTAAATAAGATGATCCCTCATAATAATTTCAAGAAAGTGTTCCCCCTAACTGTGCACCGTTGCGACAGTTCGTTGTTTCGAAGCACCATGTGATGATCGAGTGTGATAGATTCTAACGTTCACATACAACGGGTGTAAGACAGATTACACACGCAATACACTTAGGTTGACTTGACGAGCCTAGCATGTGTACAGACATGGCCTCGAAACACAGAAGACCGAAAGGTCGAGCATGAGTCGTATAGAAGATACGATCAACATGAAGATGTTCACCGACGTTGACTAGTTCGTCTCACGTGATGATCGGACACGGCCTAGCTAACTCGGATCATGTTATACTTAGATGACTAGAAGAGGGATGTCTATCTAAGTGGGAGTTCATTGAATAATTTGATTAGATGAACTTAATTATCATGAACTTAGTCTAAAATCTTTACAATATGTCTTGTAGATCAAATGGCCAATGTAGTCCTCAACTTCAACGCGTTCCTAGAGAAAACCAAGCTGAAAGACGATGGCAACAACTACACGGACTGGGTCCGGAACCTGAGGATCATCCTCATAGCTGCCAAGAAAGATTATGTCCTACAAGCACCGCTAGGTGACGCACCTATTCTCCCTGCAGAACAAGATGTTATGAACGCTTGGCAGGCACGTACCGATGACTACTCCCTCGTTCAGTGCGGCATGCATTACAGCTTAGAGCCGGGGCTCCAAAAGCGTTTTGAGAGACACGGAGCATATGAGATGTTCGAAGAGCTGAAAATGGTTTTCCAAGCTCATGCCCGGGTCGAGAGATATCAAGTCTCCGACAAGTTCTTCAGCTGTAAGATGGAGGAAAACAGTTCTGTCAGTGAGCACATACTCACTATGTCTGGGTTGCATAACCGCTTGACTCAGCTGGGAGTTAATCTCCTGGATGATGCGGTCATTGACAGAATCCTTCAGTCGCTTCCACCGAGCTACAAGAGCTTTGTGATGAACTTCAATATGCAAGGGATGGAAAAGACCATTCCTGAAGTATTTGCAATGCTGAAATCAGCAGAGGTAGAAGTCAAAAAGGAATATCAAGTGTTGATGGTAAATAAAACCACTAAGTTCAAGAAGGGCAAGGGTAAGAAAGCCTTCAAGAAGGACGGCAAGGGAGTTGCCGCACCCGACAAGCAAGCTGCCGGGAAGAAGCCAAAGAATGGACCCAAGCCCGAGACTGAGTGCTTTTATTGCAAGGAAAGTGGTCACTAGAAGCGGAACTGCCCCAAATACTTAGCGGACAAGAAGGCCGGCAAAACGGAAGGTATATGTGATATACATGTAATTGATGTGTACCTTACCAGTACTCGTAGTAGCTCCTCGGTATTTGATACCGGTGCAGTTGCTCACATTTGTAACTCAAAGCAGGAGCTTCGGAATAAGCGGAGACTGGCGAAGGACGAGGTGACGATGCGCGTCGGGAATGGTTCCAAGGTCGATGTGATCGCCGTCGGCACATTACCTCTACATTTACCTTCGGGATTAGTTTTAAACCTTAATAATTGTTATTTAGTGCCAGCTTTGAGCATGAACATTGTATCGGGATCTCGTTTAATTCGATATGGCTACTCATTTAAATCCGAGAATAATGGTTGTTCTATTTATATGAGAGATATGTTTTATGGTCATGCTCCGATGGTGAATGGTTTATTCTTAATGAATCTCGAGCGTAATGCTACACATATTCATAGTGTGAGTACCAAAAGATGTAAGGTTGATAATGATAGTCCCACATACTTGTGGCACTGCCGCCTTGGTCACATAGGTGTCAAACGCATGAAGAAGCTCCATGCAGATGGACTTTTAGAGTCCCTTGATTACGAATCATTTGACACGTGCGAACCATGCCTCATGGGTAAAATGACCAAGACTCCGTTCTCAGGGACAATGGAGCGAGCAACCAACTTATTGGAAATCATACATACTGATGTGTGCGGTCCAATGAGTGTTGAGGCTCGCGGTGGCTATCGTTATGTTCTCACCCTCACTGATGACTTGAGTAGATATGGGTATATCTACTTAATGAAACACAAGTCTGAAACCTTTGAAAAGTTCAAGGAATTTCAGAGTGAGGTTGAGAATCAACGTGACAGGAAAATCAAGTTTCTACGATCAGATCGTGGAGGAGAATACTTGAGTCATGAATTTGGCACACACTTAAGAAAATATGGAATAGTTTCACAACTTACACCACCTGGAACACCTCAGCTTAATGGTGTGTCCGAACGTCGTAATCGCACTCTATTAGATATGGTGCGATCTATGATGTCTCTTACCGATTTACCGCTATCTTTTTGGGGCTATGCTTTAGAGACTGCCGCATTCACTTTAAATAAGGCTCCGTCGAAATCCGTTGAGACGACACCGTTTGAATTATGGTTTGGGAAGAAACCTAAACTGTCGTTTCTAAAAGTTTGGGGATGTGATGCTTATGTCAAGAAACTTCAACCTGAAAAGCTCGAACCCAAGTCAGAAAAATGCGTCTTCATAGGATACCCTAAAGAAACTGTTGGGTATACCTTCTATCTCAGATCCGAAGGCAAGATCTTTGTTGCCAAGAATGGATCCTTTCTAGAGAAGGAGTTTCTCTCGAAAGAAGTAAGTGGGAGGAAGATAGAACTTGATGAAGTATTACCTCTTGAACCGGAAAAAGGCGCAACTCAAGAAAATGTTCCTGAGGTGCCTGCACCGACTAGAGAGGAAGTTATTGATGATGATAAAGATACTTCTGATCAAGCTCCTACTGAAATTCGAAGGTCCACAAGGACACGTCCCGCACCAGAGTGGTACGGCAACCCTGTCTTGGAAATCATGTTGTTAGACAACGGTGAACCTTCGAACTATGAAGAAGCGATGGCGGGCCCGGATTCCGATAAATGGCTAGAAGCCATGAAATCCGAGATAGGATCCATGTATGAAAACGAAATATGGACTTTGACTGACTTGCCCGTTGAGCGGCGAGCCATAAAAAATAAATGAATCTTTAGGAAGAAGACAGACACGGATGGTAATGTGACCATCTATAAAGCTCGGCTTGTCGCTAAGGGTTATCGACAAGTTCAAGGGGTTGACTACGATGAGACTTTCTCACCGGTAGCGAAGCTAAAGTCCGTCCGAATCATGTTAGCAATTGCTGCATTCTACGATTATGAGATATGGCAAATGGACGTCAAAACAGCATTCCTTAATGGTTTCCTTAAGGAAGAATTGTATATGATGCAGCCGGAAGGCTTTGTCGATCCTAAGAATGCCGACAAGGTGTGCAAGCTCCAACGCTCGATTTATGGGCTGGTGCAAGCATCTCGGAGTTGGAACATTCGCTTTGATGAGATGATCAAAGCGTTTGGGTTTACACAGACTTATGGAGAAGCCTGCGTTTACAAGAAAGTGAGTGGGAGCACTATAGCATTTCTCATATTATATGTAGATGACATATTTTTGATGGGAAATGATATAGAACTCTTGGACAGCATTAAGGCCTACTTGAATAAGAGTTTTTCAATGAAGGACCTTGGAGAAGCTGCTTATATATTAGGCATCAAAACCTATAGAGATAGATCGAGACGCCTCATAGGTCTTTCACAAAGCACATACCTTGATAAGATATTGAAGAAGTTCAATATGGATCAATCTAAGAAGGGGTTCTTACCTGTGTTACAAGGTGTGAAATTGAGCTCTGCTCAATGTCCGACCACGGCAGAAGATATAAAAGAGATGAGTGTCATCCCCTATGCCTCAGCCATAGGTTCTATTATGTATGCCATGCTGTGTACCAGACCTGATGTAAACCTTGCCGTAAGTTTGGTAGGAAGGTACCAAAATAATCCCGGCAAGGAACACTGGATAGCGGTCAAGAATATCCTGAAGTACCTGAAAAGGACTAAGGAAATGTTTCTCGTTTATGGAGGTGACGAAGAGCTCGTCGTAAAGGGTTACGTCGACGCTAGCTTCGACACAGATCTGGATGACTCAAAGTCACAAACCGGATACGTGTATATTTTGAATGGTGGGGCAGTAAGCTGGTGCAGTTGCAAGCAGAGCGTCGTGGCGGGATCTACATGTGAAGCGGAGTACATGGCAGCCTCGGAGGCAGCGCATGAAGCAATTTGGGTGAAGGAGTTCATCACCGACCTAGGAGTCATACCCAATGCGTCGGGGCCAATCAAACTCTTCTGTGACAACACTGGAGCTATTGCACTTGCCAAGGAGCCCAGGTTTCACAAGAAGACAAGGCACATCAAGCGTCGCTTCAACTCCATTCGTGAAAATGTTCAAGATGGAGACATAGATATTTGTAAAGTACATACGAACCTGAATGTAGCAGATCCGTTCACTAAACCTCTCCCTAGAGCAAAACATGATCAACACCAGAATTCCATGGGTGTTCGATTCATCACAATGTAACTAGATTATTGACTCTAGTGCAAGTGGGAGACTGTTGGAAATATGCCCTAGAGGCAATAATAAAAGCATTATTATTATATTTCCTTGTTTATGATAATTGTCTTTATTCATGCTATAATTGTGTTATCCAGAAATCGTAATACATGTGTGAATAATAGACACCAACATGTCCCTAGTAAGCCTCTAGTTGACTAGCTCGTTGATCAACAGATAGTCATGGTTTCCTGACTATGGACATTGGATGTCATTGATAACGAGATCACATCATTAGGAGAATGATGTGATGGACAAGACCCAATCCTAAACATAGCACAAGATCATATAGTTCGTTTGCTAGAGTTTTCCAATGTCAAGTATCCTTTCCTTAGACCATGAGATCGTGTAACTCCCGGATACCGTAGGAGTGCTTTGGGTATACCAAACGTCACAACATAACTGGGTGACTATAAAGGTATACTACGGGTATCTCTGAAAGTGACTGTTGGGTTGACACGGATCAAGACTGGGATTTGTCACTCCATATGACGGAGAGGTATCACTGGGCCCACTCGGTAATGCATCATCATAATGAGCTCAAAGTGACCAAGTGTCTGGTCACGGGATCATGCATTACGGTACGAGTAAAGTGACTTGCCGGTAACGAGATTGAACGAGGTATTGGGATACCGACGATCGAATCTCGGACAAGTAACATACCGATTGACAAAGGGAATTGTATACGGGGTTACTTGAATCCTCGACATCGTGGTTCATCCAATGAGATCATCGAGGAGTGTGTGAGAGCCAACATGGGTATCCAGATCCCGCTGTTGGTTATTGACCGGAGAGTCGTCTCGGTCATGTCTACATGTCTCCCGAACCCGTAGGGTCTACACACTTAAGGTTCGATGACGCTAGGGTTGTAGGGATATGTATATGCAGTAACCCGAATGTTGTTCGGAGTCCCGAATGAGATCCCGGACGTCATGAGGAGATCCGAAATGGTCCGGAGGTAAAGAATTATATATAGGAAGTGCTATTTTGGGCATCGAGACAAGTTTCGGGGTCACCGGTATTGTACCGGGACCACCGGAAGGGTCCCGGGGGTCCACCGGGTGGGGCCATCTGTCCCGGGGGCCACATGGGCTGTAGGGGGTGCGCCTTGGCCTACATGGGCCAAGGGCACCAGCCCCAAGAGGCCCATGCGCCTAGGGTTTCAAGGAGGGAAGAGTCCTAGGAGGGGAAGGCACCTCCTAGGTGCCTTGGGGAGGAGGGATTTCTCCCCTTGGCCGCACCCCCCTAGGAGATTAGATCTCCTAGGGCCGGCGCCCCCCCCCCCTGGCCCTCCTATATATAGTGGGGGATATGGAGGACTTCTTACCTTTTCCTTTGGTGCCTCCCTCTCCCTCTCCAACACCCCCTCCTCCTCCATAGTGCTTGGCGAAGCCCTGCCGGAGTACTGCAGCTCCATCACCACCACGCCTTCGTGCTGCTGCTGGAGCCATCTCCCTCAACCTCTCCTCCCCCTTGCTGGATCAAGAAGGAGGAGACGTGGCTGTTCCGTACGTGTGTTGAACGCGAAGGTGCCGTCCGTTCGGTGCTAGGATCTTCGGTGATTCGAATCACGTCGAGTACGACTCCCTCATCCCCGTTCTTTGAACGCTTCCGCTCGCGATCTACGAGGTACGTAGATGCATCTAATCACTCGTTGCTAGATGAACTCCTAGATGGATCTTGGTGAAACCGTAGGAAATTTTTTGTTTCTGCTATGTTCCCCATCAGATATAGCCGCATCCTGGGTGTGACAGGCTTCACCACAGGGTGACCGAGCTAGCCGACAAGGGCCAAACCCTGGTGCTTGCGATGCACGTGGCTCCAAGCCAGGTATCCAGGCGATGCAAGCTTGAGCACATTCAATGTGGAAGTACACCAGGGAGAACGACTTGACGAGGGCGATTCGGGGAGCTTTCTTTGAAGACAAGCCCGTACAAATGCAACCGAGAAGTTAGGTGAACTATTTGAACGATGTTTTTCGTGAATTGTATGCACATAATTATGTTTGTATTGTGTTTGTATTTGTGTTGTATTTACAAATGACAAATAATGATGATCACTACCCATGACTTTCTTTGGCAATACATAAGTCATTTTCCTGAGTGGGTGAATGGATTGTAAGGGAAAAAAATCATGCTTCGGTGTTTCTTCATTTCAGAACTGTGAAAATAACCGCAAGTTTCAATGTGACTATCACTGCATACTGCACCCTTATCTACAATGCTAATACTTTACACCTTGATGCAAAAAAATGATATCACTACGATTTTGGGTGTATTGCCAGTGGACGATGAACAGACCGCTCGGTAGAGCATCGCCAAATAAAACACAGTCATCGAGGATTGGCCAAGGAAACCCAATAACCGTGTTAATTGAAAGCCCGGCCACACCCTCACGGAAAATGACCTGAGCCATCAAAACCGGCCACTCCCACTCGAAACAACAAGAGCAAAAGGAAACCAAGCGAACCGGCCAGGCGATTCACGGACATGGGGAAGAGTGGATCAACAAGGATCTGTCGCATGTAATTGTAGGCTATACGGTGTACCCTCTAATTCCTATGTTTTTTCTGTGATGTCGCTCACAATTCATATTGTGGCTAGAGGATAGAGGCCTATTTATAGACTCCGCGTCCAGGTGGTTTAGAGGGTGCTTGGATACGTTTTAGTCCCATGACTAAAAGTAATGAGACTAAAACTTGCTAGCCTCACCCATGCTTGGATACAAATACTAAATAGACTAAAATCGAGTTAATGAGCATTTATTATCCTCCAAACCCTCCAATCCAGAACTCTCATGTGTGAAAGGAGAGGAGTTAAATGAGGAGAGAGAGGACTAATCCACATTTTAGTAGGGTTCTCCTGACTAAAGTTTTTTAGTCTCAAGACTAATTCTAGCCTCTCTTTAGTCACGGATGATTGGAACTTTAGCCTCTAAAAGAGACTAGTTTTAGTCAGACTAAAAATAGTCCCATGCCCTTATTATTTCACTTGTTTTCGGAAAAAACCGTATAACTTCTGTGCAATGTTACCAACCACGAATAAACATGCCAGTTTTTCGAGTCTAAATATACTAGTCCCTAGCACGCATGTGTGAGTCATGTGCCATGATTAGATTATAAATACACAATAAGATGAGATGTAATCACTCGCAGCTAGTAAAGTAAGTAAATAACCCACCCTCACGGTCCACTTGAACCCCCAAAAGTACGCAAATATAAACCCATATGTGCAAGCACGGACACACAAAAAAGGGGATAATCTGAACACACAACACTCATGTACGTATCAGCAAGAGTAGCAAATCTGCTCACTGCGGCTCGGATGTACCCTTCAAAGGACGCGTGGTACTCGTCATATAGCTGCTGCGATTATATCATTCCGCGCAACAAGAGACAA
>NC_041388.1:277443847-277452624 GCF_002162155.2 Triticum dicoccoides
AAACTCTAGAGCAGCACGAGATCAGATGAAATCGGGCCAAGCCTTAGGCATGCCCGGAGAGAGGTGGGGAGGAAGGCGACTTACATGCAGAGCATCATCCCTTCCCCAAGATCGATCATCCATTCTTCGGAGCAGAATCGTGGCTCCGACTTGCCCTCGAAGATGTTGATACCCTTCTGCATCATGAAGCTCCATCCACTCCCTCCAGATCAATCATCTGGAGATCATCCTTGCCCTGCCATCGCCGTCGTAGCCACCAGTCCTACACACCGACGGTCGCAAACCGTAGAGGCGGCTGTGTTCTGTTGCGTCCGTCGCGGCGTGGTTAGTATCATCTGGGGAGAGATTTACGGGGGACGGGGGACGGGAGACGGGGCGGCCTCACACTCGCATCAAAGACGTTTCGATTGGTTCCCTCAATAAAGAAAGGACGCTTCGACTGGAGGAGCATTCGATTCCGCTTCTGCGGGCCAAGAAGGAGGAGCCAATGTGTGGGGTCTGATGCACGGGCGGGATCAATTATTGGCTGCAGTCCGAGTCACACCTGCGAGAGAGAAAAATGATGATTATATGTAAAAGAAAAAATAATGACATGGTGTAGTGATGTGGAAGCCTACATGTCAAGATAATTGGTGGTAGTGGGATGATGATGTGGATAGGCTGCATGTCAAGAGAAATATGTTAGTGGGAATGAACTATTTAGGTATTATAGATACCAAATGAAGATAAGAGGAAGCATAGGGCATAATCTTGGTGGAGGCATTTCAACGGAGATAGGAATGTGTTGCGCAAGTGGATTTATTAGACTAGATAATAGCAAAATTTCTTGCTTGATATTTATATTCCATTTACGATGTATTTTTCTCACAATCAAGTTTGGAATTACTCTACGTCAAGTCATAACATGGTTGTGATTGGTATCCATTATAGTATTACATTACATTATGTTACATCTTTTGCGTCATTAAGCGCCTTTTTTGTTCAATTTCTTTTACCACTTTTGTTTTGTATTATATTTACTTTTTGCTCATACTGTATTCAGTGAGAAAACCGTTGAATCATACGCTCTCTTGACCTAATCCCAAGTAATATTTGTGTTGGATTTTTGAATGCATGATTGTTGTGTTTTTCCTTATACGTGTGTGATTGTAGCATTAGCCAAATGTGCGAAATCACTAATTAAGAAATACTCGTTGCAAAGAACACCCAACTTTCCTAGGTCACGACAAGTGACGCATATGCAGCGCGCCATTTGTCGCAACCCGAGAGTTTTTCCTTTTTCATAGATCCATTTATTCAAAATATTTTATTTTTTAAACCGTGCGTCCAAATCTTGAACCGTTTTCACCATTTGATTCCTCACGTCGAGATCTTCAAAACTAGATCCCATGTTGATAGGTTTGGACGAACTTTTTTTCACGAAAAATAACAGGCGAAGAAACTGAACCGGGAGCACGGTTTTTTTCCTTTCCGAAACAGGCACGCTCGTGCCTCTCGCGAAATCACACCCGTGTCTTCGTGGAAGCAAAACTGTGACTCTCGTGAAAGGAAAAAAAACAGAAAATGTGTTTTTTTTTTCGTTTCTGAGAGACACGGCCGTGACTCTCGCGAAAGCACAACCGTGCCTCTCGCGGAAGCAAAACCGTGACTCTCATGAAAGAAAAAAAATAGGAAACACATTTTTTTTCCTTTTCTGAGAGGCACGGCTGTGACTTTCGCGAAAGCAGAACCGTGCCTCTCGCGGAAGCAAAACCGCGACTCTCGCGAAAGAAAAAAAATAGAAAACATGTTTTGCTTTTCTTTTCCGAGAGGCACGGCCGTGACTCTCGCGAAAGCACAACCGTGCCTCTCGTGAAAGCAAAACCATGACTCTCGCGAAAGAAAAAAAACAGAAAACGCGTTTTTTTCGTTTTTGAAAGGCACATCCGTGACTCTCGCTAAAGCACAACCGTGCCTCTCGCAGAAAAAAACCGTGACTTTCACGAAAGAAAAAAACGCGTTTTTTCGCGCACATTTTTTTCTCTCGAAAAGCTAAGAAAGACCAGAGGAAAACCAAAACGTCAAAAAAACGGAATTTTTTTTTAAAAAACCGAAAACACGTTCGGAAAAATAAAAAAACAGAGGGAGCGTCCAGAGCGTGACACGTGGCGAATGGCTGAGAGCGCGCCAAGTGGCGTTGATCATTGTAAGGCTCCCGAAGGAGCGCTTGTTAACTAGTTGCTCCCCCTGACGTGTGTTGCACGTGTGAAAATCCTATATACATGCACCCATTGTGGGCATTATTGTCGCTATGCTCGCGTTGCCTGGTGGATGGGCCGAGCCCAATAGGGGTTCGTCGGCTATATTTTTTATTTGTTTCTTCTTATTTGCCTAACAAAATGCTTCTTCTTCTTTTCTTTTGATTTATTTGTTCCTTTTCACCATCATTCTTGTCTCCAGTTTTAGTTTTTCTGTTCTTGTTGGTTTTTATATTTGTGTCATTTAACTTTTCCCTTTTTATGTCAACATCTGAATAGTTTTTAGGAATATAAGAATATTTTTATATAGATTAACATATTTTTCATGTACATGAACATTAGCCATAAACATTCAAAAAAAGTATGGGAATTTTAAACAATATAAAGGGATATTTTTTTCTACTGCATGAACATTTCTTTTCAACCGCAATAATTTTAATATGTGAACATTTCTATTTTTACACATAATACTTTTATATTAATTACAACATTACTAAAAATTAAATGTAAAAGGAAAAAAACATTACTTTTAGTGGACAACGCTAGTGCCCGTCCCATTAGGCTTTCCTTTAGGCAAAGCTCCTAGTATATAGCACTCAAAACAAAAAGCTCCTAGTATATCTGATGGCACAACAAGTTCTCAAAAAAAAAGAATCTGATTGTTTTTTAGGCAAAAAAATATCTAATGGCACAACGATACATTGTCTGCAGCGAGTGCAAAGGAAAAGTCGCTTACAACAGGCCCACCAAAAGCCGCCTTTTTTCTTTTTTCTTTCTTTTCACTTTCCTTTGTTATTTTTTTATAACTATTCATTCATTTGAAAATAAATTTTGCTTTTAAAAGATGATAAATTTTGAAAAGGGATCTTGCACTTTTTTAAACCATGTATTAAAAATATCAATGTGTTTATCAAAAAATGGTTATATTTATTTTTAAACAGGAAAAAGAAAGACATGAAGATATAGAAAAGAGAAAAAGGAAAAATTCTTTGAAGATTGGACATAAAACTGTTCGCCAAAAGTTTAAAGTAAAAAAGGCCCACAAGCGAGGGTCTGGGCTGCCGAGGTCGCCTATGGGCGCTTGTGTGTGGAGGAGCTGGGCCCCGCTCAAGTGTATTGGCTGGCGATATAGTATAGGCTCTGGACTTCTGACCGCCGTGCATGACATGGCCTGCGGGGTGAGCCATCAGTTTGCTACACGTGTTTGCAAGATGAGGATAACGTAGATCACATTCCGTCGACATGCGGATATGCGTGTGAGGTTTGGTTCTTCATTTGGGATGCGCTCCGCATCAACGTGCAGGACCGTCTCCCAGATGATACGACTCTTGAATGGTGGTTGAAAGAGAGAAAACAATTTCACAAGGCTGACAAGCGAGGGTTTGACAGTTGTTCATTGCGGGTATGTTGGCTCTTTGGAAGCAGCGCAATGCTAGGGTATTCAACAGAGTCGACCAACAAAAGAATGCTAGGGAGCTTGCCACTATGATTCTTGGTGAGGTAGCCGAGTGAAGGCAAGCAGGTGATGGTGTTGGTGGTCTACAATGATTTGTGAGGAGTTAGCTTAGGTGTGCTAGTTGGTGTCGGTGACGTGTATGTGTGACCGTGAGTGCGCACTCAGGCCACACTTTTTGTAATTATACTTTCTATCGTCTATAAAAATATGGTATATCATTGTACTCTTGAAAAAAGGCACACGAAATGTCAAAACATCATCTTGATGATGTGCCCATAGAGAATAGTTGGCTCGGGGCGACAAAGAGCACCTATTTGAGGCTTTTTATGATGGTGCGTCAAATAGTTAGGATTTTTCTCGCGAGAAAATAGTTAGGATTGGGACCTCCTATTCCCCGCCTTCAACGCCGAACTGTCGTTATAACAGGCACACACGCTCACTCTACACCCTTTGACCACTATTTTTTTAGGATGGCGCTGGCTCATCTAAAAAGCAGCTGCTGGTGACTCAGTAAAAATTTATATTGAGAAAAATTCTATAACAACTTACAAAATTGAAATAAAAGACTAAAAGTGTATTTCAAGAATGTTCATCATGTATCTAAAAAATGTTTATCATGTGTTAAAAAAGTACAATGCATACTGAAAAACCATCGTTTTTTGTTCAAGAAGTGTTGTGTACATAGTAGAAAATTGAATGAAAATTTAAAAATAATGGCTAATTATAAGATGTTCTAACCTTTTTATGAATCGGATGTTTGTAGATGCGTTTTAGTGTGTTTGTTCACTCATTTTAATCTGTATATAGTTTATATTAAAATATCCAAACATCTTAAATTGGTATGGAAGGAATAATAATGACCTGAAAAAATATAAGGGAAAAGAAGACAGAAATAAATTAAAAAAATAAACCGGCAAATGGGGCTGGCCCAGAGCAATTACGGAAAAAATACTAGTAACATTTTGCGTATAGGAGCAACTAGTCTAATTTGTTAAAAAGTTGGGCTTTTCTCCGCGATTAGGCCGTGGGCCATGTGCCATCCAGCCCAATTCGAGAAGAAGAAGGCGCGGCTGGACATCATCGTCTCCACACACCTCCACCTCACCTTCTCCGACTCAGCCGCGCTACCATGACTTTCCCCATGGCCACCTCCACCGCCTCCACGGCCGCCGCCGCTTCCATCCGCCTTCTCCCGGTGCCAGCCACCCCATCCTCCCGCACTCTCCGCTTCCCGCCCATCCTCCGCCGCGCGCCCCGCGCCCTCTTGTCCGTCTCCGCTCTCAGCAAGCTCTCCGAGGCGTCCCCCGTCCCCATCCCGCAGGAGCCCACCCAGACTTTGCCCGGCGAGGACGCGCTTCCCCCTAGGCCCGGGGTCTACGGCGTCTTCGACCCCGCCGGGGACCTGCAGTTTCTCGGGATCTCGCGCAACGTCAGGGCCAGCATCGAGGGGCACCGCAGAAAGGTGCCCGCTGACCTCTGCGCCTCCGTCAAGGTATACACAATTGCGCATCACCCATTCTGTATGATTTTAGCTACATCATGGAATTGGATTGCGCAAAGGGTCCTATGAATTGAATCATGATAATTGATTGCTTGCCTCGTCCTATATTGTTTGATGATGAATGCTTCTGAAGTGATCATGGTTTCTTCTCAACCAGTTAACTTAAGGGTTGGTTGCTATACAAAAATATATGCGCTCCTACACCCATTTTGATCACTTCTGCAAATGATTGTCCTGTCCCGTGGTCTTGCTATACACACTTAGGGCGTGTTTGTTTGAGCCGCAACTTCTCTGGCTGCAGCATGTAACGACTCCGGCTGGAAGAAGCAGCTGTACCTGCTAGGTGTGGCTGGAAGGTTCGAGCTGAGGTGCAGTCATTTGGTAGTTATACTATAGCAGCTGCGGCTGGTGCAGAGACGCGTTGAAATGACCAGAGTGCCCTCTATTGGTCTGTACATTGGGTTTAAGTGCTGACTGTATTACTATAACTGTAAACGATCTGATTAAGAGCTATTTTTGCACAAATGGCCAAAATGAGGCACAGTTGTCTGGTAGTTGTGTTCATCTTTGTACATACAAATAAAAATAACAAATACTCCAGTTTTTTTAGAGAATAAAATAACAAGTACTCCCTCCGTAAACTAATATAAGAGCATTTAGAACACTAAAGTAGTGATCTAAACGCTCTTATATTAGTTTACAGAGGGAGTACTTAATATCACATACCATCAATTAATCAATAGACACAATCTTCGGTGATACATTTTTTGACGAAAGTTGGAGAGTTCGCACGCTGTATTAACTCAGTATGTATCAACTCTCAGTTATCTCTCTTAAACAAACACACTCTTAGGCCCCCTTTGTTTGGGCTACAGATTCCTGATAATCACTATGGCTGTGGATTCCTGAGAATCAGTTGTAGCTATGGATTCCTGAGAATCAGAAACTGGTTGTTTGTTTACCCTGCTGTTGGATAGTTGTAGGAATTGTAGGGGTTATGAAATGTCAGTAATGTCCCTGGATGCCGAGTATGACGTTTATATGCTGATTTGGTGCAAATTAAGTACTATTTTTATTTTAGACTGAAATGACATGTATGTATACTAGTTTTGGTTGGTTTTGTTAGGCCACTAGAAACTAGTCATTGCATTCTTTTGGATGCGCTGGTCTGCAGCTAACAAGGATCAGAGCCAATACTAGTTCCTCAAAACAAGATACGGCTTGTTTGTACATTACTGACCAACACGAGTGCTGCCAGGAAACTGACAAAATACAGCAATTTTTCTCTTGTGGACAATCTGGTTTCAGCTTCAGTTCATACAGCACGGCTTCTAGCTGACCAACACGAGCGCTGCCAGGAAACTGTTAGCAGTCCATGGCGGCCACCGCCACCTGACCAACATGAGTGTCGTTGAGGGAGAGGCCGAGGCAAAGGATGGGGGCGGGGCCACGCGCGCGGAGCCTGCGGTACTCCCTTGCGCCTCCGCCACCGTGCTCCGCTTGATCCTCCAGCCTCAGCAGGCGCGCCTCCTCCGTTGACGTTGTCGTCGTCGCGGTCACCATGGGGAGGGAGACGAGACGATGGGGTTTTGGCGTGGTTGACCTGGCCTGCGGGGTGGATACTAGATGAGGTTGCGGTGGCAGTTTTATTGTAATTTCAACTGGAAATAGGGGCAAGGGCACAAAATGAATCGTTTTGTTTTGTGGGAATCTGTAGAATCGGCTGAATCACCAAAATCGCTGCTTCCGGATTCCCTTCGCTGGTAGTTCATTTTTGGAATCAAATTCTAGGAAGCTATACGGGAATCCCACGTATTTGTTTGAGCTTCTGATTTTAGAAGCCTAGAATCTGAGAATCAGAAGCTGTAGCCCAAACAAAGGCCACCTTAATCACTAATGACTCTGTATCAACTCTTAGTTATCGCTCTTCACGTTTTGACCATGCTACTTGAGGATTTGATTACACCTATTTCTACAGGTTGCAATACCAGACGAGGAAACGCCAGATAAAAGTGTCCTAACTAATGCCTGGAAATCATGGATGGAAGAATACATAGCAGCCACCGGCAAGGCGCCACCAGGGAACGTTGCCGGGAACCACACCTGGATCGGTCCTCCACAGAGACCTGCAGACCTGCGTTTGACTCCTGGTCGCCATGTGCAGCTAACTGTGCCGCTTGAACAGTTGATTGATCGGTTAGTGAAGGAGAATAAAGTGGTTGCCTTCATCAAAGGATCAAGAAGCGCTCCCCAGTGTGGGTTCTCACAAAGAGTGGTGGGGATCCTGGAGGCACATGGAGTGGACTTTGCATCCGTAGATATTCTTGACGAGGAGCACAACCATGGGTTGAGAGAGACCCTCAAGACCTACAGCAACTGGCCAACCTTCCCACAAGTTTTTGTTGGAGGAGAACTTGTGGGCGGATGTGATATTATTTCATCCATGGCTGAAAAGGGGGAGCTTGCTGCTCTATTTCAGAAATAGCACTCTCACCTTGGAGTTTAAGTAATGTCTTGTTTTATCAGGTGCAAAATGTGACCTTATCTCTTGTACTGTTGCAATAATGCTTAGCTTATTGTATGGCACAAAGTTCTTGGCTCAGAAACACGTTGATTCAATTTAGATGAGGCAGTATTGTACTGTGAAACTTACTGGTTGTTTTTGAGAGCGGGCTTAGCAAAGGTGGCTGTGTGTATTTTTTTGGTCATTTCACATCTTGCACATGAATACATTGTAGCTACATGAGAAAGTATGTGGTGCAAAGTGAGAAAATCGCTGGATTGAGTTCTAAGGTTCAACTCAGAAAATTAAAATTATGATTGAAACTTGGAACATTTTTCTAGGTTCACAATGTCACCGAAGTGTTTGGATCTGTACAATGAGGAGTCAAGAGAGTAATCCTTGTAGGTTTCTGGAACAGATTGATTTTCTGTTAATGAGCTTTACTATTGGAATAAGTAACAGAAAAGAAGCACTAAGCTTTCCTGTACCATATGTTGGCTGGTTATCTGTATAACTCTACCAGAAGCAAATATAACAGGTAAGCTCAACACTTGATGCAGATTATCTGAATATTAAAGAGAAGATGTATCAATCAATCTTTACTAGTTTAGGAAAGTTTCTACTGGAGGCAAGATATCTTCCAAGCATGATTTATTCAATTAATTCCAGGATCAGGGTAAGCAATGACTCAACCTGTTTCTTCTTGATTCAGTTTTGAGCACTCCTGTTTTAACTTAAATCAGAATGGGTTCTCTACTATTGCCATTTTGCCTTACTTTCTGCATTACTAAAGAATGTTTTTTGTCTCCAGCAGAAGCCATCATAAATTTGCTGGGCCTTACGGTTAGGAGTTGGACGGATCCATGTCATCCACAATCACCAGGAAACTTCTGATGTCATGTTGCAGCAGACTGGCCAGGCATGCTGTGAGGACGAGCACTCTGTACTGAATGCCCTCTTTGCAAGCCTTTTCCACTTCAAGAAAATTGATGGGATTTTCGGACTTTAGGCTAATCCTCGTAAGTCTTCTCTAATTAAACATTTTACATTGATTTGCTACTTCTGATTTTTTATTTTTTT
>NC_041388.1:277452767-277462231 GCF_002162155.2 Triticum dicoccoides
AAGAAACATTTACATCACGTGATGATATGTCCAAGATACTGCCAATGATTTTGAAACCTATTTGGTTGGGGGAGTGGATGTACAACCCCTCCGCCTGGGTTCAAGCTCGCATATATGCAGATTTAGGTTCCTATTTATATTGTAGGCTGTAGGGGTCTACCTTACAATTTTCTTTCAGAAAGATGGTTTGGAACCTGTGCAACTATGATGTATAGATCATATGGGTAGTTCAATCTCATCTGAGAATTGCTTGGCTAAGGATATGTGGAACAAAAAGGTTGAGTGTTTGACTACACATTACTCAAAGCTGAATTAACACACTGTTCCTTTAATACTTTCACGGAGAAAAAACAACCAGGTTGGGCGAGGTATTCAAGAAGGACGAAGGATGCATGTTTCCATAGATGCCTGGCGGTTCGGTTGATTTCTTGTGCTTACACGCGTGTCTTCTTCTCTACCCTAGGAATTGAATTCTTTCTTGTGCTGTTCCCCACCTGTTCCTTCTCTTGCTTGCATGCGTGCCTTCTTCTCTACCTTTTTCTTGTGTCTGTTAGGAGATAGATGTGCAGAGGGGCACGTGCTGATTATGAAAACATCTTGTTTCTTCCACAAACAGTAAATGGTGTGGCTATCCTGAATTAATGATCCTTGTTGTTGTTGCTTCCTTGCTGCTGCCATCTTTGGTCGATCTGGACATATCGACGATCATATGCTAACTGTCAACATAGATAATTATTATCACGAAATAATCTTTGTAGATAGTTTCGTGTGGTTAACAAATTTGAACTCCTTAAGTTAGTACCTACGGATGTGTACAAAATTACAGCTGATTGAGGAGGGGCCTGTTAAGTGTATCCATCTAACCATTTATTCATGAGGTAGTAGGCACCGACTTTTTTACACTCCCTCACCCCAATGTAAACACAGTAATACTGTTTTGCTATTAGATGCATATAGTTGTTTCGTTGGGAGTTACCTTTCTTCTTTTAAAACAGCGGGTGCACCTTTTTGGAGTGAGATGTGAATACTGATAGTGATTGACTGCCAGCTAAACCTTAAAACTGCAACACGCACATGCACATGGATTTGTGCCTGCTTAATTTATCTGGTGATACTTAGGTTGATTGCATCTTAATGTAATTTTATAGACTCATCTACCTTTTCTGAATCTTAGGTAATGTTTACATCATGTGATGATATGTCAAGGACATAACTATAAATTTTATGAGATATAGAAGCATCGTACTTACTATACATGTAGTTTATCGTTCCTTTGAGAGTTGCTAGGTTAAGAATATGTGGGGACAATAAGCTTGACTACGAATCCCTCAAAACTAGATTTGCACTGTTCAATTCATTGTGTTCTTATGGGGTTGCACACCGTTTTTTCTTCTCGATTTTGTACATGAGCAAATTTAGGTTAGATCCATTCCCCACAGGGAGATGTATTATGTACTCCTCAAAGAGAGAAACTACAAGCAGATAAAAGCCTCGTGCTAGGAGTAGGAGGTATTCATAAAGGTAGAAGGATCCATTGCCAAAGTATTTTGTTTCCAGAGATGGATTAGTCGTTCTGGAGTAGTTGATGGCATCCATACGGCATCAAGAATATGGTGTTTGTTCTACCCTAGGAGATGGATCCTTCCTGATGCATACACACACGCCTTGTTCTTATCCACCTTTTTGTTTGACCACTAGGGGTGTACTAGGAGCACGAGTTGATCAATGAATCATCTTGTTCCTTACACAAGCGGTCCAGAAAGCAGCCAATGCCGTGCCTATCTCGACTTCATGGTTTTGTTTGCTTTCCTGCTACTGCAATCTTTATTCAACGTGGACATAAGAATGATCACATGATAAAATGTGAATAGTTATTATCGCTGTACTACTTGTAAACAGTTCCGTGTGGTGAACAGATTCTTAGGATTAACAAATCCTACATGTTAGTCCTTGCGTACGTGCATGAAGTTTTAGCCGATTGAGAGGGTCTATAGAAAGTCTGTTGGTTGTATCCATCTAGATCATTATTAGTTTGCCGACTTAATATTTCCCATCCTATCCATGAATAGAGCTATGGTGCTGTAGTACTATTAGATGCATGCATTCCACTTTCATTGGAAATTAGCTTCTTGAAAACAGCTAGGTAGCATGTACTACCTTTTTGGAGTGAGACATGATACTGATAGTGACGGTTATCACAGACTGAGAGAAAACTGCATGCTTAGAAAGCGACTAACTTGGGATTTCCTTGGCTTCCTTCCTAGCCTGGCAATATTTTCTTGTGTACAAACACGAAACATGTTACATGGATTTGTGACTTTTGGTTGCATTTTTACAGGGATTGCGTATGGGGGTTCTTGTGTTTCTCAATTTAAGATTAGATCCTCAAAGGAGATACACACACCGACAGAAAGGAGCAACTTGAACTAGAAGCACAGAAAGCCTCTCACACACCAAGAGAAGAAAGAAGATAGATATATACTCAACAAAGGAAGAAGTTGGATTACCAATATAGTTTCTTTCCATTCCAGAGATGGATTGGTCGGTCTGGAAGAGCCAGTGGTGACCAACCATAGAGGCCCAAGAATATGTTCTAGCACTTACAGGCACGTCTTCTTGTCCATCTTTTAGGGGAGGATGGCCCGGTTTGGTTAGTGAAGAAACCATCGTGTTCCATGCACAAACGGCAAATGCCGGCCGTGCCTATCCCGAATTCATGATCTTTTCTGTTGCTTCTCTGTCGGTGCAATCTTCGGCCGATCTGTGCGAAGATGGACGGAGTTTTTGTCAAATGTCAACGTAAAATCGTTTTCAAATTGAATGAGCTGTTAATGTTCCTTGCAGAGGTGCGGAAAGGATCGGCCGGCCGGTGGAGGTGCTACGGAGCGAGGGAGGGAGATGTCGCTGTTGACTGTATCCATCTAGGGAAGCATTTATTTAGTAGTTGCCGACTGGCTTGCTTCAGATTCGAAACTGCTCAAGGTTCCTTCAGATTTCCCATCGAATCTGTAGGTGTAGGTAGAACTAGGGCTGTAGCCAGATATACTGTAGATAGATAGATGCATGTGTTGTTCATCGGAAAGTTGCTTTTCCTAGCTTGCCTAGGTAGCATCCACTGTTAGGAGTGGGCGTTGATAATGACGGTTTGTGCAACGCTGCAAGAAAGCTGCCGGCTGTAGAAAAACGATGGATCATCTCCTCTTAGAGATTTTAACAATGGACCGATCCAAATGGACGGCGTATTTGTCTGTTTTTTGTTCGTTTGAGTTGGCCGCCCGCCCGACGTCCATTCAATCTTGCATTTGGGTCGGCAGTGCGCCCAACGCGCCGACCCATTTCATGTCCGTACTAAACTTTTTTTTTAAAAAAAAGGCCCATGGCTGATCATGCCAGCGGCCATGACTCATGTCGGCACCATGCCAGCGCCGGCATACAATGTCGGCTTTTAAAAATATCATCATAGTTTATGCTGACGCACTCGCCAGCCGACCGGCACACATGCCAGCACACAAAAAGATGAGACTTGAGTTCGACCACGCCATCGCGGCCCCGTGGTCATGCCAGCACACAAGCCGTCATAGAAAAAGGAAGGTGCTCGCGGCCACGAGATCACTCGTCGGTGGACTTGAGCATGTTGGCCTGCATCTTCTCGAACCATGGCCTCTTCTTTGGCGACATGGTGTTGAGATTCACCTTCATGATCTCCACCCCGGTCATCATGCTCACGAGCGCCACTTCTTTCGCCTTGGTCGTTGGCGGCTTCGATCTCTAGCATCTTGGCTTGCATCTCCGCGTCCATCTCAAACTGCTTGGCTTGCATCTCCGCGTCCATCTCAAGCCTCCTCCTTTGGATCTCCATGAAGGCATTCATTTGCTCTTCTTTGAAACGTTGACGCTCTTCTTCCCTTTGCTGGAGGGGGCGGTCATCTTGCCGGACGAGGCGAGGGAGGCAAGGCCGGTGACGGCGTCGAGGTCGAGATCTTCGTCCATGACGGGTGTGGGACGGGAGCGCGCGCGGGGACGGGAGGGTTTTTGAGGGAAATGGTGGTGGCTGCCACCGACCGGCGGACTTGAAGAGAGGAGTAGGCGCGCGCTTGCGCGTTCATCTCGTGTCCGCGCCGACGCAAATTTGACTCAAATAGACTGAGAATGGGTCGCCATGCGGACACCAAGCGGACGCGCGTCCGTTTGGATCGGCGCGTTGGGCCACCTTTTCTGTCCGTGTCGATCCAAACGGACGCGGGCGAACGAAATAGGTCACCCCATTTTGGAGTTGCTCTAAATGGTTGGTTTTTTAATTTTTAAAATTCCGGCTCGATGGAGCCCGTAGCCGAAAACCCTTGCTCGGGATCTCGTGTATCTTTTTCCCCTTCTTCCGACGACATGCCCTCAGTCTCGTCGTATCCCAAGAGGGTCCTAAACTCCGGTAGGCAGAAGCGCCATCAAAACTTGACTTTGCACTACCGATGGGTCTTTTTGGCACGAGAGTCTTCATCACCACGACGAGTCCCACTCCAGTACTGCAATGACTTTCCTTTGCCACGGGAGTCTTCACCGCCGGACGACCAGCCTGACTTAGAGAAGACATATGGGACGAGCAGTCTGAATGAGAGAAATCTTCACCACACGGGAGTCTTCACCGCTCAACGTTTAACAAGGAGCGGCAAGCTGATGTCAAGAAAAAAAAGGAGCAGCAAGCAAGCCAAGCCTTCACCGCGGGCGGGCGAGAGGTCCTCTGCTTCCTCTGCATGAGAGAAGAAGTATGGGACGCGTTTGGTAGCCCGTATCTAATTTGGCCTGTTCTGTTGGTTGTGTTTACTGTTTTTTTTTTGAGGGAGGTTGTGTTTACTGTTATAGCACGAACAAGCATTTTCCAGCCATACCACTAGAAGCGGCCGAACTTGCCGTTTTCAGTGAGCTAGGCTAGTGGTAGGTCCTTTTGCATGAGAGGATGCGAATAGTATACAACCTTTAGATGGTTTCTTACGCTACCTCCATGAAGCTTTTTCTTTAATCAACGTTTCTTCGTCCCTTTTAATCTATACAATGATGCTTCGATTTAAAATAATGTCTACTCGAAAAAAAGACATCAATATTGCGGTTCTATTTAGGCGATCGGTTTGTGGTTTTGTTCATTGTAAGTGCTCATGGTTAGAGTTATTTTGGATGAATTTTGTCAGATTCATCATAAGCGTTTGACGACTTGAAATTTCTTTCGCAGTTTCACACAACTTTTGTGTTGCACTTTTTCTGTCCCGATGATCGTAGATGACTAGATCTACATCTTCTTCATAAACTGTATATATGCATATGTTTGTATGTTTTAACGACACTCCTTAATCTATTTTGGCTAGTCCCTTCTAATTTTTTCTCTCGGCCTCCTCACCTGCGTCCTGCTACACTGGCGTTGTTCCTTTTGGTCTCCTCTTCTGCGTCCTACTACACTGACGCCGCCATGGCGCGCGCACTGCATTTCTTCACCCCGTCTAGTCGTCCCTCCTCACAGACTTTCTCTGCGGCGGCGACCCTAGCAACTGGTTCGCCAGGGCCACCATCCACCGCAGTCACCGAGGCACTCTAGTGCAGTGCTAGAGCTAGACAGGATGGCCAACAGCCCCCCAAAAAATCTTCAAGTTTGGCGCGGGAAGGGGGGGGGGGGGTGCCCCTGCTGGCCCCAACTAAGCTCCATTGTTGCTCTAGTGTAACTCTATGTCATGTGTAGCTGTTAACTCTTAATCATGTCCGATGTATGCAACTACACATCGTGTACTTGCATTAGCCCAGCCAACACACACAACCAAACACAGTGTACTTGCATCAGCACGGCCCAACCAACACGCACAACCAAACCCCGTGTGGTTGCATCAGCCCAGCCAACACACACAACCAAACACCGTGTACTTGCATCAGCCTAGCCAACACACACAACCAAACGCCAAGCAAAAATTGCTCTCCCAATGCAGTCAGCCTACGTGCATGCAACCAAACGATATGCAGATAATAATTTTTTGCTTGTATTTGCCCAATTAGGCCCAACTGGGACAAGTATGAGGGGCAAAAAATATTGCAGGTGGCCAAACACGTTCATGGGCATCTCCAACGCTGACTTTCAAATTGGACATTGTATCCGTCCGCGAACAGCGATGCGGGAGCCGGCCATCCAACTATGTCCGCATTCATTTCTAAACAATTTGAATAAACCGGACGAATTACATGCAAACCAGATGATTTTCATCTAAACTGGAACACATTCATTACATTTTTTATTTCACTAGAAAAAGCGACCGGACCTAAACCTAGTCTAAATCTATGGCGGCGCCCATCCTCCAAGTCCTCGTTCCCCTCCAGCATTGGTTGTGTCCATGTTCGGCGAAGATGAGACCTATGAAATGAAGATAGGGTCGCCGGCGAGGAGTAGAACATGGGACATGGACGAGCCCACTTGAGACTCGAGGCCCCGCCGCCTCCCATGCACTCCTCCTCCTCGGAGTCTGCGACTTGTCCCTTGCCTGTGGATGTGAGGTCAACATGGACGTGGATGGGGTTGCATGCTCGTCGTGTCGCCGACGCCAGTGAAATGTCGTTGGCAGCATGAAGGACGCGCAACTGCCGGCGCTCTCATCCGTGATCGGTGATGCCTCCACTTCGGGTTGCACCGCGACCGGGTTGCAAGATGAGTTAGCGCGTGCAACCTTGTAGAGCACCCGCTGGTCGACGACGAAGTTGGGGTTCTACCCCACCATGGCCACCACAGCCTCCTCGCTCGCGTGCTCGTAGTAGATTTGGCCCTACCTCAGCCAGTGCTTCTCGAGGAGGGAGAGATTGTACCGTTGCTTCTCCTACATTTGCCGGAAGACTCACAATGGTGGCCACGCCGGCTGCTCCTTTGCCATACTGTCGTTGGAGTGCACATGCGCCCGCTCTACGGTCAAGCCAGCATGGACCGGCGCGGGCAGAGACGCCAAGTCCTCGTTAGAGCCCGTCTCCATCGTCGGGTCATCGTCAGAGACTACCAGGGTGTTGGCCGACATGCCGACCTCTATCCGCCTGGCACAGCGGCCTTGCCAGTCAGCCGCAAGGGTGGCCACCTCATGCTTCTACTCCGTCAAGAGGCTCTCCCATGTTACCGCTTGCGGTCATGGCGGATGTGGTGCACGGGAGGAGGACGTGGAGCGGACGTATTGTGGTGCGGTTTGTGCCGGGAGTGGCCTCGTTTAAATAGCGGCTGCTGGTCAAGCCGAGCAGCGGGGTGTGTCAATGTAGGCGCCGGACTTGGTTTCTCGATCAGCGTGCCTATCTAATGACAACACATAGATAGACGGCCAGACCGTTTGAATGCGGTAGATATCCACCATGTTCCGTCCAGTGACGCCTATCCGGCATTGAACTGGCACGGACACCAGGGATGCGCGCACGGGCTGCGCTCTCGGTTGGTGACCCGCTTCAATGCTGGCACCAGTGAGAGGTCATGTCCGCTCTGGGGTGGCATCAATGCGGAGCTGGAGCTCTAGAGCGGTATAAATGCGGGGCAACCGCATCGGGCAGGCAAGTACACGGGCGAGAGGGAAGGTTTTGGGTGGGACCGGTTTGTCGGACACTTGCATGGCAATGGTCCGAACGCCTACAAAGCCCCATAGGTTTTGTTTTTGGTTTGCGAAAAAAACAGACGTTCGAACCGGTCCATGAACGGATGAAGCCTCGTGTTGAATGACAAAATACGTCCGCGGGCTATTTGAGGGTGAGGGTTGAAGATGCCCTGAGAACTCACAAACTGAAGATGCAATAAGAAGATCCAGCGTGGCCGGACCTAATGACCTTTCTGTCGGACGGGGACAAATCCAGACAGACAGCATTGGCCTCCCTACATACCAAATTCCCAAGTATGCGGTCGGCCTCGACTTGTCTTGCACCGGAGACGTACTAGGCCCTAAGAGCATCTCCAACAGGCGCCCAACGCGGCGCGTGCAAAAAACAGCTTTAGCGCGCGCCCATCGTCTGATTTGGCGCGGCGCGCTGCGCCCGCTCCAGCAGTCGCGCTAAAATGCAGCGCGCGCGCACCGCTCCAGCAGCGCGTAAAAAATGCAGCATGCACACAACATTTTTTTAATTTTCGAACACATAGATAAAATAAAAACTAGATAGATTGCATAAATAAAAAATGATACAAAGGTATTTTACATCGGTGCAACTAGATAGATAGTTTGAAAGCATAGATAAACTACGGCGCAACTAGATAGAAACTATTCTAAGTCGCTATCATCATCACCATTATCATCCTCGGCGGTGTCGTCCGAGGTGTCTAGCCAGATGTCCAACCACCGATCATCGTTCGGCGCGAAGAACGACTGCCCACCTGCTGCAACGATGTCGGACTGCGCATTCGCCAACGCCTTCCGCTGACGCCTTTCCAACCGCGTCTCGCGGCGCCTTCGTGTGTCCTCCTCGCGGCGCCTTGCCCAGTAGGCCTGCTCGTAGGCGACGTCCTCCGGGTGGCGTTGGCGCCACTCCGCCATGACCCGCTCGTCCTCCTGGGCGACGAGGAGGCGGCGTTGCCGCTCGGCGTGCTCCGCACGGTCTTCCGCCGTGTTCAGACGAGGCAGAGGGGCGAGGTTGAGCGCTTGCTGGAGCGTGTACACATCTTGAAGGTTTATCTGGCCGCGCGGCCGGCCTAGGCGCCACGCCGCCGCGTCGTACGCGCGGGCGGCCTCGCGTGCCGTCCCGTATGTGCCGAGGCCGAGCCGGAGTTCGCCGGAGCGTATCTCCGCGGTGTAGCAGCCGTTGGGGCGCAGGCGGACGCCGCGGTAGCTGGACGCTCCTCGGCGGTGCGGCGGCATGGCGGCGTGTCGGTGGCGGGGCGCTGGAGCGGCGCGTGGCAGAGAGGGAAAGAAAGAGGGGAAGAGGAAGTGTGGAGAAGCGCGTGACGAAGCGGCGCGCAGCTTTATAGGCGCGCGCGAAGCGGCGCGCCAAATCTTGCGCGCGAGCTGACGTCTTTTCACGCGCGCGCTTGTTTCCCGCGGCCGCTGGAGCGCGGCAAACCGCCCCGCGCGCGCTAAAAATTGGGTTTACCGCGCGCGCGTTGTTTGGGGCGTCTGTTGGAGATGCTCTAAGAAGAACCGGCTATAGCAAGTGGACCTTAACAAGCCGTTGTGGGTGTGAGGGGAAATCCATTGTGATAACATTGCTAGGGACGCATGTGGAGTTCCATGACCCTCCTACCATTTACAAACCTATGTAGTATGTGGTTGATATCAAACCGCTAGCTTTGCATGCTCCATGACTCCAGCTAGTTCCCGTTTTAGAAACGGCCGTAGATGGCGGGAAATTGCTGAAATCCATGGTGACTGAAGAAAAAGAAAATGCTTGTTTCTTTGTTTCTGGCGCAGCACGTCGGCCATACAGCGGTAGGTGTACAACCACATACGCGTACCCAGGAGCTTCAACTTCAGCTTCCATCTCACTAAAAA
>NC_041388.1:277462452-277467574 GCF_002162155.2 Triticum dicoccoides
AACTAGGAGATGTCGCTGGCTATGATGTACAAAGCAAATTGCCGCTCCAGAAAAAAAAAGCCAATTAGGGCATGTGGAAACTCCAAAGACCACTCATACAATGAACGTCAACCAAATCCAGACAGATTAACCAAAATCCTAAACCAACCGGATCCCAAAAGGCCCGCCGGAGACACGATCACACACGCCCTCCGCCAGTGAGAAACACACCAAGAAAACGGGGATACGGTGGGAGAACATTTTTTTTACCCCTGGGCCACCGTTGGAGCCTCTTGGAGGACATACAGGACTGCGACCCTCCCTCCCTCCCACCCCTTTTTAAAAGGCGAGACTTTTTACTATGGCTCATTTTGTGAATGAATAGATAATTTTCCTCCCTAGTCCAGTGCACTTATTATTCGCTCACGCTCGGAAAGTGCATCTCTCTAGTCTTCAAGGTGATTTGATTTCTGGTCTTCCTCCCAAGTCTCAATTTCCCATTCTTGTTCTATGCCTTCTCGGACAAGACTTTGATTGCGGACCGCCGCCGCAATGGAAGCTTGTTGCTACATCTCCAAGCTACTGTTGTTGTTTCCCTTCTTGTCATCGTGCACTCCTGCTATACTGCACGCTACCATTTATTGTCGGTGGTTTTCTGCTGCATCTGCACACCACTGCTATCACTCCTCTTATCGCGCTGCTACAGTGCTGCATCTAGACGGCCCAATATAGCGATCGCAGATGAGATGAACTTTTGAATAGTGAACTGTTACCGAACAACCAAAGGACTAAACGAGCAAAGCAATGTATGTTTCATATTCAATGAAACAAAATTGATTCAGAGACATTCTAAACATCTAATGGTGTGTAAATTTCCGATTGCCATTTCCATGTAAACTTCCCTACACATGTTTTCATGTATATTTTGCCTTAGTTTGAATTTGACCCCCTCTTGGTTGCTGGCCACGCTCCGCCATTGTCCAGGGCAATGCCACTGCTTCATCGCCCCACACCAAACACGAAGACTTGCTAAGGAAAAACTAGAAAAAAATCAGCCATGTTGTACAACAGGTCTGGGTCTGATGCCAAGCTTGCCACCGTCTAGAACCATGTACTGGCGCCCTCTTCTTCAATGATCCAGCCAACCTGGGCCATCGATAAAGATCTCCGCGACGGATCCCTTCGGTCACCGCCGGCTTCACCGACACCACTGTCGCGCAACTCCTAACGAAGACCGTCACTCGAGCACACATTTCCTTTGGTGTCCCACAACAACCCTCCAGCGTCTCCACAACAGACCCTATTGATTCGGACCTCCACGCTGCAGCCGACGACACGCCCTAGTGATGGCAAGAGGGGGATACGACGGGTGGCGGTTAGGGTTTCTTGGCGTCTGACTAGTCACATCTCTCTCTCTCTCTCTCTCTCTCTCTCTCTCTCTCTCTCTCTCTCTCTCTCTCTCTGAAAACGATTCGTGTTCGTTGATGCATCCTTATGTTAACATTGTCGGTGTTTTTTTTGGCATTGCCTGTGGCTCGGTTGTTATTTTGGCAAAAACAAAAAACCGGTGGCTTTTCTATTATTTCAGCCTTGTGGTCCTTTTCTGCAATTTTCTCTATGTTAATATTGTTGATGGAATGTATGATGTGTATATGTACAATTCTAATGGGAGTGCTAATAATTTCAAATGGTCCATACAATTTTGTGAAAACAATTCGACTTCTGCTTTCAACGTTTGTACAATTTTGTGGTCATCAGAGAAGTTTTGCATGCGCGGATAGCTCGACTGAATGCCCAACCGTGGTGGACCGGCCACTCTACCAGGTGAAGAGATGGAAAGGATATTTGGACCATGAACAAATATTGTCTTGACATTTTGTTGTGTATGAAGAAACTACAATGACTAGCATTCAACAATGTCTGACCTTTGGGGCACGCCAGTTTGGAGAAGGTCAACGCGGAGGAAGACCAATATATGCGAGCTAGGCTGCTTACGGAAAATTTCCGATGCATGACTAGGATGCCAACGAGGTTCACTGAGCATTGTCGTAAGCCTCCAGTCATAGATCCGACGCTTGGCATTTTCTCTATTTCCATGTTGTATTCCAAAGAGGAAATCTTATACTATGTAGTTAAGATCCTCGAAAATGGTTGGTATATTCCACCCTTCCGTTGCACTTCTTGTATCATGTATTTATCCTCGAAACACAGAGCAAATGGCCATGTAAAAACCTGACAAAATTTCATTTTTTCATTATTATTTAAATTTTCTTCATTGATGATGAGATCAGACAAAGCACTTGTTTCCGAAGAGGGCTCACTAAGCATGGGATGGGTTGCAAACCTTCTTGCTCGTCGTTTTGACAATGTGATTCTCTTTTTCCCTTTTTGGGGGCGGTGGACGGTGGTTCTAGTTTTCCAGAATTTCCTCCTTAATGAATGATATGAGTAACTCATTTGTTTTCATCTCGAAATTTGTTGAAAATAACCAAGAAGTCCCATAGCATAGGATGGATGGCAAACTTTCTTGCTCGCCCTCTAGACGGTGTTATACATTTTGCCTATTTAGTTTTTGTGGCCCTTTAAAAAACTCTTAATTAGTAAATGAGTTGAGACAAATAATTTATTTTTGTTTCAAAGTTTTGTCAACAAGGACAAAGAGATCCCACTAAGCATGGGATTTATGGCAAACTTTCTTGCTCGTTGGTTTGGACAAAGCCACTTTTTTCTCCCTTTTACAGTCAATGCAGTCCTTTATTACTTTATATTTTTTACTATTAATGAATAATATGAAATAAAGTGTTTGTTTTCATTTCAAATGTTTGACAGAAGAACAAAGAGAGTCCACTAAGCGTGTGATGGGTGGCAAACTTTATGGCACTCATTTTCGAAAGGTCACATTTTCCTTTGTATTCTGCAATATGCACGGTCCTTTTTTGGCTATTCATTTTTGGTTGATGAATGGGAGGAAAGAAAGCATTTGTTTTCATTTCAATTGTTTAACAAAGGAATGAAGAATGACCACTAATGTGGGATGGATGCTAAACATTCTTCCTCCTTGTTGTCGACATTTACATTTTTTTCCTATTTTAGTGTTCATGGTCCTTTTTATAGTTGTATATTCTCATTACTTAAATTATTTTATTAATGTATGAAATAAGACAAGTCATTTGTTTCCATCTGAAACAAATTCAAAAGAACAAAGAGAATTCACTAAGCATAGAGGATGGATGACAAAGTTGCATATTTTCCTCACCTCCTTAGTATGCATTGCCCCTTTTCTCATTTGTCGGTTCTGAATTGGTAAATTCTCTTGATTAAAGAATGAGGTGAAACAAAGCATTTATTTTTATTTTTGTAATTTTACCAAAATAACAAAGAGAGTATACGAAACATGTGATGGGTGGTAAACTTTCTTCTCAACTCATTCGACAAAGTTGCATTTTTTTCTCTTTTTTAGTATGCTCACTCCTTTCTCTATAGCTTGTTCTTCTTTGGAAGAAACTGAGATGGGACAAATCATTTGTTTAGGTCACCATTTTTTGTTCAAAGAACGAAGAGATCCAGTAAGTGCAGGATGGACCACAAAATATCTTGCTCATTGTTTTCAAAGTTGCCTTTTGTCCTCCCCTTTTTCAGTATGCACATTATTCTCTTGGCCGCTTGTTCTAGTTCATTAACTTTATATGAAATATTGAATGGTAGTCCCTCCATAAAAAAATGTAAGAGCGTTTAGATAACTACTTTAGTAATCTAAATGCTCTTATTAAGAATAGTAAAACTCACCTAATCCCCGCCCTCTCGTGAATTAAGTGTTTCTGGCCATTTGATTTCGTTTGTTAAATTTTACTGACTGCCGATATAAACTAAACGCTAGGTTTGCTGCAAACTGGGCCCGAAACGCTCTTACATTTCTTTATAAAGGGAGTACAAAATAAATAGTATATTTTGGTTTCATTGTTTTGTTGAAAGAGCCAAGAAAACGCATTATACATGTGATAGATGGCAAACTTTCTAGGTTGTAGATTACAACAAAAAATCCTTTTCTGTCTTTTTCTGTATGCATAGTCTTTCCTGTGGGTTGTAGATTACAACAAAATTATCAAAAAGAACCAAGAGCTTCCATTAAGCATATCATGGATGGCAAACTTTCTTCCTCCTTGTTGTCGATAGTTACATTTTTCCTTTTTTAGTATGCATGGTCCTTTTGACAGTATGGATTCCTCACTGTTTTCAAAGTTGCATTTTGTTCTCCCTTTTTTAGTATGCATGGTTATTTTGTTGACTGCTTATTCTAGTTCATTAACTTTATCTGAGTTATTGGGGGGGGGGGGCTTTTTCTGAATTATTGAAAGGCACATTCCAAAACAAACTATTTATCTTGTACCATTCAACAATTCAGAAATTATTTTTGTTTCCATGTTTTTTGAAAGAGCCAAGAAAGCGCAATATACATGTGATGGATGGCAAAGTTTCATGGTTGTAGATTACAAAAAATTCCTTTTTTGTCCTTTTCTATATGCATAGTCTTTATTAGCTATTTGGTTGTAAGTTCTTCTTGATTAATGAACAAGGCGAGACAAATCATTTGTTTCGGATTTTTATCAAAGGAACTAAGAGAGCCCACTAAGCGTGGGATGGCCAACAAACTTTCTTCCTTATTTCTTCAACATGTTGTATTTGTGCTCCTTGTCTTCGGTACACGTGGTCGTGGTATCCATGTAATTTGCTATCTTTTTTCTTGATTAGGGAATAGAACCATAGTCAAAATAGTGTTGACATTGACCCCCTCCTCCCGTGAAGCTCGCGTGAGCGTCCAGGAGGTGAACCCTAGCACCCCCTCCAAGGTACCCCTCCTCACCCCCTCCTCCCTCGCCGTGCTAGGGGACGCGAGCGGGCGAAGCCCGATCATCGGCGGCGGCGGCAGGGCTCCCTTGTCTCCTCACGCGGGGGATGCGGCATGGGTTGGATGCCTTGGTCCAGGGTGCGGCTTCGGTGCTGGATGGAGTGGGCCGGCGACGGTGGCATGGCGGCACTGCGACATGCAACACTGAGGTGGTGCGGGCTGGAGATTGGTGGTGGTGGTGGCTGCTTCGCGGCGGTGCACCTTGATTTGCCTCTGGAGACACAGATCATGGGCAGC